>NC_079215.1:61775745-62025745 GCF_029633865.1 Lampris incognitus
TGTGGTGGATACCCACTCTTAAGCAGCTGGAAGTGCGGCTGATGGAATCCACCACAACCTCTAAGACTATTCAGGCTCTAAGGACTTTGTTCAGCCATCATGGTTTCCTGAAGTGTTGTTCAGTGATAACGGTTCACTGTTCACTTCGAGTGATTTTGTGGCTTTTCTCAGAGCGAATGGAGTGAAACACATGTGCTCTGCACCCTTTCACCCAGCCACAAATGGTCTGGCAGAATGGTTTGTGCAGACACTGAAGTGTTCGTTGAAAGCGTCCAGGGGCTCGACCAAAGTGCAACATAGACTGGATTCGTTCCTGCTCAGCTACAGAAATACTCCTCATGTGACACCTAATGAGTTTCTTGTCATGCTCTTTTTCTGCCATTGCTCTCGCTTCAACCTCCTCAAACTAAGTGTGGCGGCCGTGGTTGATCAGGCACAGCCAGACTAGCAGGGTTGTAGGGCTCCATTCGCCAAGGAAAAAGGCTTTGCAATTGGGGACTCTGTGCTGTTCCCTGATTTTAGGCAGGGGGAGGACACGTGGATACGGGGTGTAGTGGTGTCTCAGGCAGGGCATGTGTCTTATATGGTTGATGTGGGCTCAGCGCTACACTGGAAATGCCACACAGACCAGATGTGAGCCAGTGACCCGGAAATGCTCACACCCAGAGGGCCACGACAACTTGCCTTATTGGGTCAAAAGGCTACTGTCCCCATGAAAGGCCCAGCAACTATTCCCCCAGCGTGTGGGCAGGATCCCCCCCAGAAATGTCACCTAGTCACCCAAACAGAGGCAGCCAACCCACGACCAACAGAAGTGTCAGTGGAGGCTGATGCTCCTCCAGAGACTGGTAGGAGGTACCCTTTGTGGGTCATCAAACCCCCCCAACCGTCTTACCTTTTAATGGACCTTTGGTAAGAGGCACTCACCACATCAGTTTAGTTAGTAGGTCTTGTCTTTCTGATGGGGGCAGAATAATCCCAAAACAGACTCGAGGTGGGGACAGTGTCATGGAAAAGATTTGTATGATAATAATGTTATGAGGTCAGTGTTGTTCTGTTGGAACATATCTCAGCAGGGTTTCGCAGGGACTGCAATCTAAATAAGTGCGGAGGAGTTGTGGTGTATTGGGCTGGCTGTTTGTTCTGGGCTCATTCCCCCGGCTACTGCCGGAGGACGACAGTGTTATTTTCTTATGTTTTTGGTTGCATTTCCTGTTCCTGTCTGCCCATGTATAAGTGTACACGGCAACATGCTGAAATATCACCTCACTCCCGTCATTATATTGACGTTATGTTGGGGTAATACAGTAATGTCAGTGCTGTCACATAGTGAATGTAACACCCCGTTAGATGGAAAGATGGAGAGAAAATGAACGCATTAGATCAGGGGTCTCAAACTCGACTTACCTGGGGGCCGCTGGAGGTAGAGTTTGGGTGAGGCTGGGCCGCAAGTATTCCAAAAAAAAGTACAACCGATCCAATGTTCTCAATCTTTTTTAAAAAAAAATTTTAATTTATATATACAGGTGATCAAAACAAGACAGGTAACAGTACAAGTGCAGGAACAAAAACGAACAGTGTGAGACAAAAAGGGGACACCAGGTTCTGTTATGACAAGATGGAATACTAATAAGCTAAAAAAAAAAAAACAACAAAAACAAACAAGGTATCAAATAAGCTCATTGACCTCCATTTGAAGCACAGGAGGGGCATCTTGCACATCAAAGGAGAAGGGGTCAGCAAAAATTTGAAAAGTGGCTCTGTGTGTCTTGAACTCTGCAAACCTGTGATCAAATTGTTCCTGTAGCTTCACAATGGCATCAGCATACTTCTCACCACTGAATGGTGTGCCTGCATCCATGAGTGCCTTGCATGCTGGGAAATGGCAGAGGTTTGTCTGAGAGAGCTGGGCTTTCCATAACACAAGTTTTGTGGAGAATGATCTCACGTTGTCATAGGCAGCACTGACAAGCTGCCCCTGGTTTTGTAATTTCTTGTTCAGTACATTCAGCTCATGTTTGATGTCAACAGGGAGAGCTAAGTCCATGAGCCATTTGGGATCACTTAGCACAGGAACAGCCATCCCAGCCTTCTCCATGAAGGCTTTCACTTCTGCTTTCAACTCAAAAAACCTCTTCAAGACGTTTCCCCTGCTGAGCCAACATACCTCAGTGAAGTAGAGCACATCCTCATATGCTGACTCTATTTCCTCCAAAAAGGCGCGGAACTCACGGTGCTTTAAACCCCTGGATCTGATATGGTTGATGCATTTCACAACGGCACACATCACATTGTCAAACTTCAGGCATTTGCTGCAAAGGGCCTGCTGATGGATAATGCAGTGCAGAGCAATGGCCTCCTCCACACCCTCCTCTTCCAGTTTTTTTTTAACAAGTGCCACCACTCCATTTCTCCTCCCTGTCATTGATGGCGCTCCGTCGGTTGTTATTCCAGCAAACCTCTTCCATGGCAAACCCGCATCCACAATGGCATCACACAGCTGGCGGAATATCTCCTGAGAGGTGGTCTGGCCATGCATTGGAATCACTGTGAGCAACTCCTCCATCACTTCAAAACTGTCGTCAACACCACGGACATAGATTGCGAGCTGCGCAGTGTCAATGATGTCTGTGCTCTCATCAAGAGCGACTGAGTATGCACAGAAACGTTTGGCTTTCTCACGCAGTTGATCATATATGTTACCTGACAGGTCAGAAATGCGCTCTGCCACTGTGTTGGCTGAAAGGCTGATGTTGCTAAACTGACCCTTCTTTTCCGGACAGACTATACTTGCAGCCTGTAACATGCACTTTTTAACAAACTCCCCTTCTTTGAATGGCTTTCCCGACTTAGCAGCAATCATCATTGTCTTTGCTAGCTTTCTTGAAGAAATCTTGTCGCTTCAGTAAACATGTATTAAGATTGGCGACCCGTTTCTCCCTCTCGTCTCCCTGGTATTTTGTATACTCATCAGCATGTCTAGTCGACTAATGACGTCTGATGTTGTATTCCTTGTGCACCATAACTTTCTCGGTGCATGTAAGACACGTCGGGCTGCCTCTGTGCTCAACAAAAAAATATGCCGTCTCCCACTTTTCCTGAAATTGTCTCTGCTCGTCACCAACTTTTCTCTTCACGGCAGGTTTTGAGAAAGACATAACTGAGGCTTGCTGACAGGATATATTTCCCTTCCACTTGGTATCGCTCCGGAATCAACTTTCAACCAAGTTTCAACCGTTGCTAATTCGCGCTGCCCATTATGGTGCGTTCAAGTTGTGCTCGGAAGTCGGACTTTCTGAGCTCCGAGTTGGACATTTCAACTGGAAGTCTGAAATCCGAGTCATCACTGTCATGAGCCTGCACTATGGTAGCTCATAAGTGAAAAATAAAAGCCCAGGGCAAGCGCGGGCCGCACTAAGACTAAACTTTGATGTCAAGTAGGGGGCCACAAAATAACGTCCCGCGGGCGAGTTTGAGACCCATGCTGTACACTATGTAGTGGAGGCTGAGCTGAGGGAGAAAGTCCTCCATACAAGGGCTGTGTATGTCTCCCAGACAGGGCCAGTTGTAGCAGAAGAAATAGATTCCATTTTAGAGGACTTTTCAGTGAAGTCCGAAGTGGTAGCTATTACTGTGGACAACGCTGCCAACATGGATGTGGCAGTTAGGCGAATGCAGATCCTGAAGCGGGGATGTTTCGCGCACACGCTTAACATCGCAGCCCAAAAATTCTACAGTTTGCAAAGTGTCGCCAGCTGGTCAGGGAGGATAAGGGCCGTTGTGGTGTTGCTTAGGAAGGCTAGCCTCGCCAAGCCTGTCCCAAGAGAGAAACAGAAACTGCTTGGTAGGTTCTATGATCTAAAAAAAAAACGTGGGAGTCACGTGGTACGCTCACCCAAGATGGCGGCATAGGAGAAGTAGTGTCTGGCCAATTCGACAAAACTCTCAGAAAAATCTAGATTAGGATTGTATAATTCCGTCTATTTTGCGCCTCGTGGTTACATGATTGAATATGTCCGAAAAGAGTCACTATTTTACTCGTAATCCGCCTCAAAATCAGCGAACTAAAACTGCTACCGAACCAACGAGCAAGATGGCGACGCAGCGTGAAGCTACAGATACCCCACACCTAGCTAACATGGCTACTGAACTACAGGGCATTCGGACCATCCTTGAGACTCTAGCTAAAGATGTATCTGGAGTGAAAAGTGGAATGGATTCTCTGAATGAATGACACTGTTAAAAAGCTTGGGGACAGAACTACCGAGGCCGAATCAAGAATATCAGTGCTGGAGGATGACAACGCTAAACAGGGCCCAGTCACGGAGGAAATGGTGAAGCCAGACAGGCTGCTGCGAGATAGGCTACCAGCCTTGGAGGGCTACTCCAGGCGCCAGAACATCAGGATTTCGGGTATCAAGGAAGGGACGGAGGGCCAAGATTACGATGCCTTTCTCAAAACACTGCTACAGGAGAGTCTGGGAATAAACGCGGAAGAGTGGTACGAAGCTGACAGGATTCATCGTGTGGGCCCACCCCCGAATGACAACTCCAGACCGAGGCACATCATCATTCATTTTCTGCGAGATAAGGCTAAGTGTGCAGTGCTAGCAGCAGCGAGGAGGAAGAAAGAAGTGAGTTGGAGAAACGCGAGGATTTACTTCTTTCAAGACTACGCCCGAGAAATACAAGAGAAACGCAGGAAATACGATGAGGTGAGGCGGATGCTGCAGGCACGCAAGATCGCGTACGCCTTGCGATATCCAGCCACGATGACCTTCACGCTTAACAAGCGGCGACACGAGTTCTCCAGCCCGGCGGAAGCTGAGTTCTTTCTCAGCCACCTGGGAGATAAAATAGGGGCCTCTGCGGAAAGAGGAGCGTTCGCTGATGGCGAGGATTAATTTGGGATTTCGAGACCTTGGCTAACTGACATTGAATCAGGAAGTTCAGCGGATTAGCAAGGAGGAAGTGAGGGCAGCTATGAAGAGGATGAGGAGTGGAAAGGCAGTTGGTCCTAATGACATACCTGTGGAGGCATGGAGATGTTTAGGAGAGATGGCAGTGGAGTTTTTAACTAGATTGTTTAACACAATCCTGGAAATTGAGAGGATGCCTGAGGAGTGGAGAAGAAGCATACTGGTACCGATTTTCAAGAACAAGGGCGATGTGCAGAACTGTAGCAACTACAGATGTATAAAGTTGATCAGCCACAGCATGAAGATTTGGGAAAGAGTAATAGAAGCTAGGTTAAGAGGAGAGGTGACGATCAGCGAGCAGCAGTATGGTTTCATGCCACGAAAGAGCACCACAGATGCGATGTTTGCTTTGAGAGTGTTGATTGAGAAGTATAGAGAAGGCCAGAAAGAGTTGCATTGTGTCTTTGTAGATTTAGAGAAAGCTTATGACAGAGTGCCGAGAGAGGAGGTGTGGTATTGTATGAGGAAGTCAGGAGTTGCAGAGAAGTATGTAGGAGTGGTGCAGGATACGTATGAGGGAAGTGTGACAATGGTGAGGTGTGCGGTTGGAATGACAGATGAGTTCAAGGTGGAGGTGGGATTACATCAAGGATCGGCTCTGAGCCCTTTCTTGTTTGCAATGGTGATGGACAGGTTGACGGACAAGATCAGGCAGGAGTCTCCATGGACGATGATGTTCGCGGATGACATTGTGATCTGTAGCGAGAGTAGGGTGCAGGTTGAGGAGAGCCTGGAGAGGTGGAGGTATGCACTGGAGAGAATAGGAATGAAAGTCAGTAGGAGCAAGACGGAATACCTACGTGTGAATGAGAGAGAGGACAGTGGAATGGTGAGGATGCAAGGAGTGGAGGTGACAAAGGCATTTGAGTTTAAATACTTGGGGTCAACTGTCCAAAGTAACGGGGAGTGCAGTAGAGAGGTGAAAAAGAGAGTGCAGGCAGGGTGGAGTGGGTGGAGAAGTGTGTCAGGAGTGATTTGCGACAGAAGGGTACCAGCAAGAGTTAAAGGGAAAGTTTACAAGATGGTTGTGAGACCAGCTATGTTATATGGTTTGGAGACAGTGGCACTGACGAAAAGACAGGAGGCGGAGCTGGAGGTGGCAGAGTTGAAGATGCTGAGATTTTCACTGGGAGTAACGAAGAAGGACAGGATTAGGAACGATTATATTAGAGGGACCGGTCAGGTTGGACGGTTTGGAGACAAAGCAAGAGAGGCAAGATTGAGATGGCTTGGACATGTGTGGAGGAGAGATGCTGGGTATATTGGGAGAAGGATGCTGAATATGGAGCTGCCAGGGAAGAGGAGAAGAGAAAGGCTAAAGAGGAGGTTTATGGATGTGGTGAGGGAAGACATGCAGGTGGCTGGTGTGACAGAGGAAGACGCAGAAGACAGGAAGAAATGGAAACGGATGATCCGCTGTGGCGACCCCTAACGGGAGCAGCCGAAAGTAGTAGTAGTAGGCTAACTGGCATTGACACCGAATTAACATTGATACTGCAACAACTCTTATTCGTTTGGTGTAGAGAGCACCCGCAGAAAACAGGACCACGATGTCACCGTGTATGGACGGGACTGTATCGAGTGGAAACCCCAGTGAAAGGTAGGCAGCCTGACCGGTGGACTTTTTTTTTTTATCGTGTCATTATTTCCACCGGCATGTACTATAAATAGCTCCGGTCTATGGTAGGCGGGGAGCAAAAGAGACAGGAAAGCCTATACCGCAGGGGATATTAACCGGAGCTCTCTGGTATTAATCTGAGGTCTTTGCTGTTGGTCTACTTGTTTATAAAAACAGGAATATTGTAACATGCATGGATAAGTAGACACGCTAGCCGCTGGCTCGAGGATCTGATCCTTTAGTGGAGCGGTTAGCGATGTCTCCTGTGGTGCGGGCGACACGGGTTCGCGTCCCGGCCGCGGCAGTTCCTGTGGTTGCGTTGTCCCCCGAATTCGCTACAATATGTTAGCCACGAGGTAGGGATTAAGGAAAATTAACCATTTTGCAGCCTGATTAGGTCTACCAAACGGTATGCGATCACTAAGTTGCGTGTTAAGGAGTGAGGGTTGAGTCAATTGGCTAGCCAGTAGTGGAGCCTTCGACGGGATCAACCAGTTCCATGGACTCAGTAAAGTTAAACTATGGGAATGACTGGCATGGGGGCCAGCTATTTTCAGTTTTGTTTTTCTTTTTTTGACTGTTGTGTCTTTTAGTCTTGTAGGTTATGCTCATGTTATGTGTCCGATGTCTAGCCATAATGAGTCTACTAATACAGGCAGTAGGCCTACTAATTGCAATGCAAGTAGGCTATATATTTTTCAGATCCGAGGGATAAATGCATATAGGGCAACTTTTATTTTTTATGGGGATACTTCAATAACTCAGTATGGGTTTACTTAAAATAGTATCTTGGAATATAGCGGGGTGCACACATGTTATTAAAACGAAAAAAAATCCTAACATTTCTAAAACAGAAAAAGGCTGATATAGCCCTTATTCAGGAAACACATTTGAATGAGAAGGAATCTGACAAATTGAAACGAGACTGGGTGGGACAGGTTTATTATAGCACATTCCCTGCTAGGAAGAGAGGGGTGATTATTCTTGTTAAGAGGAACGTACACTCACTGGCCACTTTATTAGGTACACCTTGCTAGTACCGGGTTGGACCCCCTTTTGCCTTCAGAACTGCCTTAATCCTTTGTGGCATAGATTCAACAAGGTACTGGAAACATTCCTCAGAGAGTTTGGTCCATATTGACATGATAGCATCACGCAGTTGCTGCAGATTTGTCGGCTGCACATCCATGATGCAAATCTCCCGGTCCACCACATCCCAAAGGTGCTCTACTGGATTGAGATCTGGTGACTGTGGAGTCGACACGATGCTCAATTGGTACTAAGGGGCCCAAAGTGTGCCCAGAAAATATCCCCCACACCATTACACCACCACCACCAGCCTGAACCGTTGATACAAGGCAGGATGGATCCATGCTTTCATGTTGTTGACGCCAAATTCTGACCCTACCATCCGAATGTTGCAGCAGAAATCAAGACTCATCAGACCAGGCAACGTTTTTCCAATCTTCTATTGTCCAATTTTGGTGAGCCTCTGCGAATTGTAGCCTCAGTTTCCTGTTCTTAGCTGACAGGAGTGGCACCCGGTGTGGTCTTCTGCTACCTTGGTTGTAATGGGTGGTTATTTGAGTTACTGTTGCCTTTCTATCAGCTCGAACCAGTCTGGCCATTCTCCTCTGACCTCTGGCATCAACAAGGCATTTTCGCCAACAGAACTGCCGCTCACTGGATATTTTCTCGTTTTCGGACCATTCTCTGTAAACCCTAGAGATGGTTGTGCGTGAAAATCCCAGTAGATCAGCAGTTTCTGAAATACTCAGACCAGCCCGTCTGGCACCAACAACCATGCCACGTTCAAAGTCACTTAAATCACCTTTCTGCCCCATTCTGATGCTCGGTTTGAACTGCAGCAGATCGTCTTGACCATGTCTACATGCCTAAATGCATTGAGTTGCTGCCATGTGATTGGCTGATTAGAAATTTGCGTTAATGAGCAGTTGGACAGGTGTGCCTAATAAAGTGGCCGGTGAGTGTAGACTTCCAAGTGCTGAAGCGCATCTCAGATAAAGAAGGTAGATGGGTCATCTTAGATGCTATAATGGAAGGCCAAAGAGTGACAGTGGCTAATATCTATGGTCCGAATTCAGTATCTATTGTATTTAGAAATCACGTCAGGACACAGCGCTGTCGCTCAACACAACCTCTACGTTGCATTCTTTATTTAGACTAACAGCATCACAGGCAGACCCGATCAAACAACCCAGAGCCCGCAGGCATCACCAATCGATCCCAGCACAATAGAACAGCACCAAATCAAATGCAGCACTGTCGATGTGTGCAGACATAACAGTATCGCCAGACTTTTTCCAAGATGTCTGTAATATAATTAGAAATGTGGGGAACGACAATATAATTATAGGGGGAGACTTCAACCAGGTTAGAGACCTGAAACTGGACAAATCCTCTCAATCAAGCCGACCCAGCTATAGGTCTGCATCAATGGCCGCAATAGAGTTGATGATGGAAGAACTGGGACTTATTGATATATGGCGGTTATTACACCCACAAGAAAGAGATTATACCTTTTTCTCTCACCCCCATGCCACATATTCTAGGATTGATTATTTTCTTATATCTAGGGCTTTCGTTAACCAAGTGCTTAGTGCTACAATTGGCAATATAGTTTTGACGGATCATGCACCTGTGGATGTAGTTATGTCCCCTCAAGAAAATGAGGAATGGGTGTTAAGGTGGCGCTTTGATAATTTCAGGTTAAATGGAGAAGAGTATTGTACATTTGTTAAGACGGTGATGTGTGAATTCTGGGAATTTAATGAGGGCTCAATTTCAGACTCTGGGATGATGTGGGATGCCTTTAAAGCATACAGTGGCTTGCAAAAGTATTCATACCCCTTTAACTTTTCCACATTTTGTCACGTTTCGACCACAGACATAAATATATTTTATTGAAATTTTATGTGAAAGACCAACACAAAGTGGCACACAATTGTGAAGTACAAAGAAAATTATACATGATTTAAAAAAAAATTTTACAAATAAAAAACTGAAAAGTGCGGTGTGCAAAAGTATTCAGCCCCCCTGAGTCAATACTTTGTGGAACCGCCTTTTGCTGCAATTACAACTGCAAGTCTTTTGGGGTATGTCTCTACCAGCTTTGCACATCTAGAGACTGAAATTTTTTGCCCATTCTTCTTTGCAAACAGCTCAAGCTCAGTCAGGTTAGATGGAGAGCGTTTGTGAACGGCAGTTTTCAGATCTTGCCACAGATTCTCAATTGGATTTAGGTCTGGACGTTGACTGGGCCATTCTAACACATGAATATGTTTTGTTTTAAACCAGTCCATTGTAGCCCTGGCTTTACGTTTAGGGTCGTTGTCCTGCTGGAAGGTGAACCTCCGCCCCAGTCTCAAGTCTTTTGCAGACTCCAACAGGTTTTCTTCCAAGATTGCCCTGTATTTGGCTCTATCCATCTTCCCATCAACTCTGACCATCTTCCCTGTCCCTGCTGAAGAGAAGCACCCCCAGAGCACGATGCTGCCACCACCATGTTTGACAGTGGGGATGATGGTGTGTTCAGAGTGATGTGCAGTGTTAGTTTTCCGCCACACATAGCGTTTTGCATTTAGGCCAAAAAGTTGAATTTTGGTCTCATCTGACCAGAGCACCTTCTTCCACATGTTTGCTGTGTCCCCCACATGGCTTCTGGCAAACTGCAAACGGGACTTCTTATGGTTTTCTTTTAACAATGGCTTTCTTCTTGCCACTCTTCCATAAAGGCCAGATTTGTGCAGTGCACGACCAATAGTTGTCCTGTGGACAGAATCCCCCGCCTGAGCTGTGGATCTCTGCAGTTCGTCCAGAGTCACCACGGGCCTCTTGGCTGCATCTCTGATCAGTGCTCTCCTTGTTCGGCCTGTAAGTTTAGGTGGACGGCCGTGTCTTGGTAGGTTTGCAGTTGTGCCATACTCTTTCCATTTCCGGATGATGGATTGAACAGTGCTCCGTGAGATGTTCAAAGCTTGGGAAATCTTTTTATAGCCTAACCCTGCTTTAAACTTCTCCACAACTTTATCCCCTGACCTGTCTGGTGTGTTCCTTGGACTTCATGATGCTGTTTGCTCCCCAATATTCTCTTAACAAACCTCTGAGGCCGTCGCAGAACAGCTGTATTTGTCCTGAGATTAGATTACACACAGGTTGACTCTATTTAGTCATTAGGTCAACATTTGATCATTCAGCAATCATCAGGCAACTTCTGAAGGCAATTGGTTGCACTCAGAGAAAAGGGGGCTGAATACTTTTGCACACCGCACTTTTCCTTTTTTTTATTTGTAAATTTTTTTTTAAATCATGTGTAATTTTCTTTGTACTTCACAGTTGTGTGCCACTTTGTGTTGGTCTTTCACATAAAATTCCAATAAAATATATTTATGTTTGTGGTCGTAACGTGACAAAATGTGGAAAAGATCAAGGGGTATGAATACTTTTGCAAGCCACTGTATATATATATATATATATTTTCCCGGAAGCCATCAATGGTGTTGATAGAAGTGCTCAACAAATGAGGAGGGAATATCAGTACAGATGTAGGGGAAAATAACTTTTACCACATGGCAGTACAAGCTGGTTTCGTGCGTCGCGCGCTCAACACGAAGCGACGCACGAAACAAGCTTGTACTGCCATGTGTTAAGCGTTTTTCTCTCCTATATATATTTAATAAAAGACATGTATTACTAAGCGGAGGTCCATGAATACTGGGATGGCATCCAGCGCTTTACCTGTGCCCCCGTCCATAGGGTTAGTGGTTGTGTCAGGAAGGGCATCCGACGTAAAATTTTGCCAGATCATTATGCGGATTGACAAGACCGCCATCGGTGTTGTGCCCTCACAGGGTACCGATGGAAACTGTCGATTCCGCTGTGGCGACCCCTGGGAAACAGGGAACAAGCCGAAAGAAGAAGAAGAAGAAGATGTATCACAAACGCTGCCTTCGAAGGGGTCTCAGCATCAGCAGAGCTCCCACCCACCCCAACCATGGACCCCCCCCCCGCCGCGCTCTAGGAGGCGCTACAGGCAGAGGTGCCGCCAGGGATTTTGCGCCCTTATAAAAATATGACCGAGCACCCTTTATTTATTTATTTAATTACCCAAATAATTATTTTATTATTTTCCTGACTTCTCTAAACAGGAGACCCCTTCCTCTACCTTCATCCCATGCTACCAGCTTGCCCAACAATCCCCTAATCAACAGCTTCTCCAATAAGGGACCCATCTTCTTAGTTTGACAAATGTACATATAAAATGCTCCTAACAAAAAGGAATGTGACACCACCACCATAGCCCAGACTGACAGTGGCGCCCCCAAGGGGGGGGGGGCGGGGGGGCCGTGGCCACCACTGGAAAATTGCTGGCCACCCCACTGGCCCCCCCCAGAGAACCCCCTACCCTCCACCGCCACGTCCCTTTAATAAATCCCAGTCAGTTCGCACTAACCATACAGTCATCTTCAATCAATACATAAATGCAAAACTCAATGAATAAATGAATAAAGCACGAGTAACTAAATAAATCAGTTAATCAGAGTAAAATAAATATACACCCCTGCTGCCCACCAATTTCTACTGACTGGGGCGCTGGTTCTATGAGGAACGGCAATTCCGACCTCCCACCTGTGGCGGCGGTAATGTGGCGAAAGGCCGAAAAGTCAGAGAAGGAAGCGGAAGAATAAACGGTGCCGTTTTTGAACATCGCGTCACTCGCCGTAAGTTTAATTAAATTGCAAAGAAGTCCCATTTTGCAAACTGTAATCATTAACGCATTCGCTTCACTAATGTTGACCCTAATTTCCTTTCGGCTCCTCTGTTGCCAGAATCTTGTATCTGCTGGAACGAACACGGTGTCAGGCAGGCTAACTAACGCCCGCTGGCGGAGCGGGCAGTGGAACCAGCGAACCGCTAAGTAGCTTTATGCTAATTCTCCCAGCTTCGTTTCTAAATGTCGGACGTCATGTTAGTGTAAACTGCTAATAAGACCCGTTAGCCCCTAGCTAGCGGGTCTGACCCTTTAGCCGAGCGGTTAGTGACGTCGCCTTGTGGCGCAGTAGTCCCCGTTTGGAATCCCGCACCGGGCCAGAAAATAACCGGTTACATCATCATGGCTTTATTTTCAGACAGCTGAGAGTTCCGGTAGCACACGTTGGCGTAGTCGGTGTGTGTGCCGACCGCGGTGTGCTTTCATGTCAATTTGCAGATAATGAAGAGAAAGTCGCCATCAACATCATCCGTTACATCTTATTTCCCTAAAAAAAGAACCAGTCGACGGAGGAACAGTTTCCTAACAGCAGTGAGGAGGAGGAGGAGGACCACGTAGTCGAGGCAGGAGCAGGAAGGCAGCATGACACAGACACAGACAGAGTCACAACACGCCAACATCTCTGCAGATCCTATGCATGAAAGCGAGGAAGAGGGAGCAACATCAGCCGAGAGAGCAGAGAGTAGTTCAGCCAGAGCTAGAGCAGCCATCCAACCTGTCCCTGCACCAACAGGGGACATTATCTGTGTGTGGCCATGATAATAACTTGGATGGCTACGTGGTAAAATCATTTTAACAAATCTGTGATTACAGTATGTTTGGAGTGAGTGAGGAAGTTTCATGGCAATATATAAAATCTTTATGATTAACCTTTATCAGTAGTCGTTGAGGCTGAAGAATAGTTTGAATAGAAGGTTTTATAGGCGAGTATTACAACTGTAATTACAGTGGAGAACACTTAATACTGTCAGTATTTGTATTTATCTTATTGCTGTTCTTATTACTTTAATTGATTTTACCTCTTGGATCCAAGATCTGTCTCAGTCAAGAGCAGAGGGGCCAAAACAGCCACAGCTCAAGGTGTTCCCCAGGACTGTTCAGGGAGACTGAAGACGGTGCTTTAATAAAGAGTGGTATTCTTCTTATAAATGGCTGAAGATTCAGCCTTCTGCTATGCATGTCGGCATTTCAGTCTTCCCTCTTCAGGGCACTCTGCGTTTACCTCTATAGACGGGTTTTGTAACTGGAAGAAGGCCATGTACAAAGATGGGGGATTTTCAAGCCATGCTAAATCGGAACTGCATGTTAATGCGATGTTAGCTTGGGCAGAATATGAAAAGGCAACTGCAAGCCACGGCTCTCTTTCAGCCACATTACATGCAGAATATCAAAAAACAGTGAGGGAAAATAGAGAGTATATAAAAACTATTGGTGAAACCATGCTTCTCACAGCGACACAAAATATTGCACTGCGAGGCCATCCTCAAACAGAAGGTGAGAACAAAGGTCATTTCCTGTCCATCATGGAACTTTTAGCTAAACACGATAATCGTGTGAAGATAAAAATGACAGTCCAACCTACCTTAGCCATAGAATGCAGAATGAGATAATCGACTGCCTGGCAGAAATGGTCCGCACCTCTGTAATAAGTGAGGTTTCCCAAACTGACGCTTTCAGCATTTTAGTTGATGAAACCAAAGACATTAGCAAGAAGGAACAGATGTCCTTTGTAATTAGGTACTATTATGAAGGAGAAGTACGTGACAGTTTCCTAACATTTGAAGCGGCTGAGCATCTTGATGCAGCAGCACTTGCACAAAAAATAATACAAGTACTGCAAAAGTATGGCCTTGATTATAAAAACCACCTGGTTGGGCAAGCTTATGACGGTGCCTCAGTGATGAGTGGTAAAAACACTGGTGTGCAGGCCCACTTTAAAGCAGAGGCACCTTTAGCATTCTACATTCACTGCAATGCACATTGCTTGAATTTAGTGTTAGTTGACACTGTGAAAATCATTCCTGAAGCCTACTGTTTCTTTTGTCTTCTGCAGAAACTCTATGTGTTTGTGTCAGGGTCGTATCTGCACCAAAGGTGGCCAGAGGTACAGAGGGAGATGTTTCCGGGAACAGCCCCAAGAGAGTTGCAAAGGCTAATGGAGACACGGTGGGCATGTAGATACAGCTCTTGCAAGACAGTGAGGGACAGACTGTCAGCCATCATACAGCTACTGAAAGAAATATCCAATGACAGAAATGGTGACACGGCTTTAGAGGCAAGAGGTTTATTAGCCCAAATAGATCTGAAGTTTGTTGGCCTTCTTGTATCATTCACCCAAATTTTTGGTGAGGTAAGATTTCTTTCTGATGCTCTACAATCCCCTCAACTCAAGTTGGGGACAGCTATTACTCTTGGTGAGTCTCTTGTTGACACATTGAGCAGTCTTAGAGAGGGAGCTCTCTTTGATGAGATTTGAGAGAAAACTGTGACCCTTGCAGAGGAATGCAACATAGGTGCTGCACCTCCAGGCCGTCAGGTCACACCAAGACATCTTGAAGGTTTTTATATGACCACTCCCAATAGCTCAAAAACGGGGCAACACAGATAAGGAGTCATTTCGTAAAGGAACGTTCATTCCTGTTGTTGATGTGCTTCTGTCTGAGGTAAAGAGGAGATTTTCAAAAGATAACTGTGTTCTAATGGGAGGCATACATGCCTTGAACCCATGCAGTCCCACATTTTGTGATAAACATACAGTGCATGCATTTGCCTCACTGTACAACTCCAACACTGAGGATCTTGAATACGAGTTACCTCTGCTGAAAAGAATTCTTGAGAGGAAGAGACGTAGTGGCTTGGAGGTCCCAAACAATTTGATGGAGCTCACAGTCTTCCTGAAGCCATATAGTGAGGTATTTAACACACTGTTTAAACTTTGCAAAATAGCACTGGCATTACCTGTGAGCACTGCATCATGTGAGCGCAGTTTTTCTGTCCTCAAGTTAATGAAGACTCACTTGAGAAACACCATGAGCGACGAACGACTGAGTAACTTGGGTGTTTTGAGCATTGAGCCTAAAAGAGCAAGAGCCTTCATCTTGACGATTTTGTAGAGGTTTTTGCCAGAAGACATAGCAACAGACGCATTAAGCTGTTTTAGAAAGAATGCTGTGGAAAGAGTTAGGGTTGGGCTGATAGCCGGTTTCACTGGTCTTGTTCAGTGTAGAACCGAATTTTGTCACCATTTAGCATGTGTCAAATTAAAAAGTGTCCTGGATGCTCACAGAGCATGATGTGTTTGTTTACTAGGAAGTTGATAGGAGTCACATGAGAGACTAAAACTGTACCAACATGATTACAGCGGGTAAACACAAACCTGATTCCGGTGCTGCCCATAGACTCTGAAGTTTAGTCCTCCATATTTCACTCCTGCTTCTTGTTCTTACTATATGGTGCTTATTAGCCATTGTTAAACTTTGTATAGACCCTGTTATTTGTTTTTTATTTATTCGTTATTATTTAATTTTATATAATTTATTTTGTTCAGCTAAGTTTTTACTATAAATTAAGCTGTATTGAATATTGTTTGAAATGTGTGTTCTTTCTTAAATGTTTGTGTCAATGGCGCCCCCCCCTCTGCTCGCACGCATTTCATCCAGCACACCCCCCCCCCCCCGCTCGCACGCATTCCATTCAGCACCCCCCCCCCCCCGCTCTCACGGACCGATTTCGATTTGGTGTGCCACCCTAAGATTTTCACTGGCCCGATCTGGCCACCCCTATGACAATTTTGTGGGGGTGCCACTGCAGATTGAACCTGTGGGCTCTTTCCTGCGGATCTGTCCTTCCTGTGGACCGCAAATCAGAGAGGTCTTCGACAAGATCTGGCCATATGCCATTGGGTAATCGGGTCGGATAAGGGGAAAAACTAGAAATAAATTTATAAAAACAAATTTGAGCGCTGTTGTGACACCCCCCCTAGTCTGACGCCCTTAGAATCTTCATAACATTATACCCACTTACGCCGCCACTGGCTACAGGCGCCTCAGAGGCCGCACCGCCTCAGAGGCCGCACTACCAGGCTCAAAAACAGCTTCTTTCCCCAAGCTGTTGCCCAGCTGAACCTGGCCACCCACTGAATGTCTGTGGATATTTTCAAATAGTTTGTACTCGTGCTCTTTTCTAACTTGTTTTTATCTTTTGGTCTTCATGTGTGTATATCTTATACTGTGTCTGTCTGTGTCGGTCTTGCACTGTTTGGCAAAGCTGCAGCCCTTACTTCATTTTTAACATGTGCCTGCACTTTGTTTTTAATGACAATACATTGAATTGAATATATATATACAGTGCATCTGGAAAGTATTCACACCCCTTCACTTTCCCCACATTTTGTTATGTTACAGCCTTATTCCAAAATGGATTACATTCATTTTTTTCTCATCAATCTACATACAATACCCCATAATGACAAAGCGAAAAAGGTTTTGTAGAAATTTTTGAAAATGTATTAAAAATAAAAAACTGAAATATTGCATGTACATAAGTATTCGCACCCTTTACTCAGTACTTGGTTGAGGCACCCTTGGCAGCGATTACAGCCTCAAATCTTCTTGGGTATGAAGCTACAAGCTTGGCATACCTATATTTGGGGTATTTCTCCCATTCTTCTCTGCAGATCCTCTCGAGCTCTGTAAGGTTAGATGGGGAGTGTCGCTGCACAGCTATTTTCAGGTCTTTCCAGAGATGTTCAATGGGGTTCAAGTCTGGGCTCTGGCTGGGCCACTCAAAGACATTCATGGACTTGTCCCGAAGCCACTCCTTCGTTGTCTTGGCTGTGTGCTTAGGGTCGTTGTCGTGTTGAAAGGTAAACCTTCACCCCAGTCTGAGGTCCTGAGCGCTCAGGAGCAGGTTCTCATCAAGGATCTCTCTGTACTTTGCTCCATTCATCTTTCCCTCGATCCTGACTAGTCTCCCAGTTCCTGCCGCCGAAGAAAATCCCCACAGCATGATGCTGCCACCACCATGCTTCACCGTAGGGATGGTATTAGCAAGGTGATGAGAGGTGCCTGGTTTCCTCCAGATGTGACGTTTGGCATTCAGGCCAAAGAGTTCAATCTTGGTTTCATCAGACCAGAGAATCTTGTTTCTCATGGTCTGAGAGTCCTTTAGGTGCTTTCTGACAAACTCCAAGCGGGCTGTCATGTGCCTTTTACTGAGCAGAGGCTTCTGTCTGGCCACTCTACCATAAAGGCCTGATTGGTGGAGTGCTGCAGAGATGGTTGTCCTTCTGGAAGGTTCTCCCATCTCCACAGAGGAACGCTGGAGCTCTGTCAGAGTGACCATCGGGTTCTTGGTCACCTCCCTGACCAAGGCCCTTCTCCCCCAATTGTTCAGTTTGGCTGGGCGGCCAGCTCTAGGAAGAGTCCTGGTGGATCGAAACTTCTTCCATTTACGAATGATGGAGACCACTGTGCTCTTCGGGACTTTCAAAGCTGTGGAAACTTCTTTTGTACCCTTCCCCAGATCTGTGCCTCAATACAATCCTGTCTCGGAGGTCCACAGACAATTCCTTTGACTTCATGGCTTGGTTTCTGCTCTGACATGCACTGTCAACAGTGGGACCTTATATAGACAGGTGTGTGCCTTTCCAAATCATGTCCAATCAATTGAATTTAGTAGAGGTGGACTCCAATCAAGATGTAGAAACATCTCAAGGATGATCAGTGGAAACAGGATGAACCTGAGCTCAATTTTGAGTGTTATAGCAAAGGGTGTGAATACTTATGTACATGCAATATTTCAGTTTTTTACTTTTAATAAATTTGCAGAAATTTCTACAAAACCTTTTTCACTTTGTCATTATGGGGTATTGTGTGTAGATTGATGAGAAAAAAAAAGGAATTTAATCCATTTTGGAATAAGGCTGTAACATAACAAAATGTGGGGAAAGTGAAGGGGTGTGACTACTTTCCGGATGCACTGTATATATATATATATATATAATGTATTTTCATTTTACTAAATTACCTATTTTGCATGAAAACACTATAAATGTTATATTGTTTTGACTAAACCATTTAAATGTTTGCTCACATAAAGCTCAAATAACACATATATATACACACACACACACACACACGCGTGTGTGTGTGTGTGTATTACTTTCTGGTAAATGAGTTTGAAATGGTATATTTTTTATCTTCATGAATGTAATTTGAGCTTTATGCGAGCAAACATTTAAATGTGTTGTTGAAAACAGTACGACATCTTTTGTAGTGTTTTCAGGTAATATCGGTGGTTTAGTAATATGGAAAAAAAACCCATCTTTGACTTGTGTTGACTTTAGTTTTTGTACAGCTCCACAGCCTCCTGTGTCACTGTGTGTCTCTGGCACAGTAATAAACAGCAGAGTCTTCAGTCTTCAGACTGCTCATCTGGAGATACACCTGCTGTCTGCTGTTATCTCTGGAGATGGTGAACCGACCCTGGACTGACTGGGAGTAGGACTTAGTGCTTCCACTTGGCCCAGTGATGTGTGCAATCCATTCCAGTCCTTTTCCTGGTGCTTGTCTGATCCAGCCAAAACCACTATCGGTTGAGATGTCAGAATATGTGCAGGTCAGTTTGTGGGACTCTCCAGGCCTTTCAGCCGCTGGTCCAGACTCAGTTATGGTCCAACCAGAAACACCTGTGGAGACAAAGCAGCAGCACTGAGTAAAAGCAGTGATCAGCATCTTGTTTCAGACAGAACATGAAGAAGTGCAGATGTTTACCAGTAAGACCCCATATCAAGAGCAGAGACACACAAGTGCATGTCATTGTGAAACCAGTTTTCTGATGTGTGTGTCCTTCAGTCAGGCAGCAGGTTCCTCTCCCTCCTCTCAAGTCATCCACTGTAAATAAGGAGGGAGAGCGTCCATGTTTTGCATGACTCCTCCTCATCTGTTGAACAAGTCAATATTAAACAAACACACCGTGTCTCAGCAAGGCCTTACAGCAATATTTGAATAACAAAGCTGGATTTTCTTTGGTTTGTATAATATGTAAGGCAGATCTGGTGGATTAATAAGGTTTTGTAGCGTGAGCAAAATGTGTGCTGTGACTGTCGAGTCAGAAGACACAACCCGCTTTACACTTCACAGCTCCAGAACACATCTTTCTTCTGGCAGATGGCAATATGGGGACTGACAGCTGCAACCTTGGTTTTTATTTTTGCTTTTTGGTTTTTTGGTAAACGTTGTTTTCTCATTTACCCAATAACATAAGCAAGGGCTCCCTCCACCGTCTGCAGGTGGTACAACACGCCGCTGCTCGGCTCGTGACCGGGACAAGGAGGCATGACCATACCCCTCCCGTGCTCACCTCCCCACACTGGCTCCCTGTTATATCTTGAGTCGGGTTTAGAATGTTACTGCTCAGCTTTAAGGCCCAGAGAGGCTGAGCCATGTGAGGCCCGATACCTGGAGCACACCCTCCGGTCCACTCTTGAAATATGGACGCCACCGCCCCAGCCTGCTTGGTTTTACCACGTCACTGCTCACTTTTAAGGCCTTAAACGGTCTTGCTCCTACATACATGTGTGATTTAGTGGCCCGGTGTACGCCCTGTCGACCACTAAGATCCGCAGATGGACCCTGCTGGTTACTCCCAGGTCTCGCTTTGTCACAAAGGATGATGGGGCTTTGGCTGTTCGAGCCTCCACACTATGGACCTGTCTTCCTGTTGAACTAAGACCGCCCAAGTCTCTAGCTTCTATTAAACCTGGTCTTAAGACTTTTCTTTTCATGAAAGCTTTTACAAATGTTTGCTATTTGTTTTTATATGTACTGTTTTTATTTTTAATCTCACTTATTTGGTCTTATTCTTATTTTTGCCTTGTTTGGTTTTATTTCTTTGTAAAGTGTTTTAAATAAAGTTGTTATTAATGCACGTGGTGTTTGGTTATTGCTGTCGTGTTGTGTTGTTGTTGTTGTCATACGTCCCCAGACTGTGTGTTTGTCCTCTGGTTGACTGAAACCCACCCTCGGCGTCCCTGCAGCTTGTGTGTTAAAGTGTGTAACACACCGGCCCTGATGACAGACCCTCCAGAGACCACCAGTTTGAAGTCAGTAAACTGACAGTCAGTACTGGTCTGTGGGGCGACTGCACATCTGATATTTGACAAATTTTGTTTTACAGATTCTGGTGTTCAAACGCCAATGTCAAGATGTTCGGGGAGGATTTTCTCCCAGCAGAGAGACAGGTCCTCTGCTCATGAATGCAGTCGTGCAGGGTCTCGGAGGGGAAAAGACTCTAGATTTCCACTGCCCGCAGCAAGTAAGTGCTAAAGTGTTGGAGCCAGTATCAAAAAGCACCCAAAATGAGTTGAACAGGACACGTAGCACTCGCAGGTTAGCGTTTGTACAACTGTTTACAGGTTAACAACAGCATCATTTTCCTGTTGGCTCCGTGCCAGCAGTTTAAACTGTCATGGTGACTTTACATACATACTTCCTGCCTCCGTTTCTTGTCTTTTGCATTTCCAGAAGTCAGTCACTCCATTCACTCCATAGAAAGCAACCTGCTAAGACGTACTTCTCACTTCAGAGGCGTAGTCCATCATTGTGAAAGGGCAGATTGAAGAAAAGGATGAATATACCAAAACTTAATGTCACCGACATTTTTCGTGTGAAAGACTTGAGTGTGCTTCTAAAAGTGCTCCTCAACTGAGGAGACAAGTTTCAGAATCCTAACATTTGGTGGACTGTATTCACCTAACTCCTTGTTTTTGCTATTATGGATTATGCCTCTGAAGCAACTACTTGGAAGTTCTTTATTAGGGATAACACCTCGAGAAGTACCATCTTGTTACCATCTTGTGTCATGCTGGGGGGCCGGGTTGGACCCCCACCCCATCCCACCCAAGCTCAGCACCGCCTCTGCTTCAGCCATTTGGCAGAGCCAGGGTACATGTTGGTCTGGCGGCCAGCACGCTCTCCGTATGCATCAGATTATTTGTCTCATGTTGGAGAAGGAGTAGGAGGAAGTATACACTTATTTTTCCTACCCCTTCTCCCCTACTCTTAAGTTAATTAATCTGCTATACATTTCAAACCCAACTCCCACTGTACTGTATAGTCCACATTCAATACAAGTTGTGCTGCACAATACAAACTCACCTACTGTGAACAACAAGAGAAAAAAGACCACATCAAAACACCCGAGAGAGAAAACACATGCTAATGTCATGTACCAAGAATAACCACATCTCAATGCTACGCACAACCCACATATCCACTCAGTGCCATAGAAGGAACATAAAAAAGTAATACATGTTTATCGATAAGTAAAACTTAGACAGGTAGCAGATCTCTTCATCATGCCTATATCTCTTGATAATCACACCTTTGTGCTTCTTCTTGAACTGTGTAGTGTTTGTACGTTGTTTGAGTTCCATGCTCACACTGCTCCACAGTTTTACCCCACAGATAGAAATGCCCATGCTCTTCAAAGCTGTACAAACAATAATGTCTTGAAGTTTAATTTGCCTCTCAAATTATATTCCCCTTCTCTATCTGAGAATATTTGTTGTACATTGCTCGGTAGTAGATTGTTTCTTGCTTGATTGCTTGTTTTCTAATAATATTCCCTGAACACACACAGCAAAACCTTACATTTCTTTCTCAAGAGATATTTAAATAACAACTTGGTGACCTGACACAAATACAGAAGTGGACATGTTCTTTGTGCCGGTCTTAGATTTCAGTGAAAGACTGGATTGCTGGATCATTTTAATTCCAGCTTGAGAAAGTGAATGTGAAGGATTACTTTGTATGTGGAGTACATTTGGGCTGTTTTGATGTGTCCGTCTTGCACAATAAAACACCTGCTTCACTCAGATAACTGACAGGTGGATGTCCTGAGCAGCAAAGCAGAGGAACTACAAGGTGTTTTGTACTGTATATACCAACTAGTAAAATGGTCCACACTAATACATAACTCATGTGTACTTAGTATTGTTACATAAATGATAAGATCAAGTTTTGCTGATCAACGAGACTTTTTTTTCTAGTGTACTTCTCTTCTCCAGCAAATATTCATATTCACCCAAATTAATGTTGACAGCAGGTGTTTCCTTCACAGTAAATACTATGTGTTAAGTCCCCTTTGCTAACATTACTGACTGACATCTTACTTCCTCAAAAAGTTGTCTTAGTGTCATGTGGGACATATTCCTCCCCACTACTGTCTGAGTGTACAGCAACAAAAAGACACAACACCCCATGCTATTTACAGTAACTTGAGACATTACCCATCTTTAATGCTCAGTATCATGTTTCTGCTTTGGCTGCTTCTATCCACTGCTTGTATGTATTCTAAGAGGGGTTTATGCTCCATGTTTGGTGGATATAATGCTTCCACTATTGTGGACAGTAAGCGGATATATATATATATATATATATATATATATATATATACATATATATATATACACTCACTGGCCACTTTATTAGGTACACCTTGCTAGTACCGGGTTGGACCCCCTTTTGCCTTCAGAACTGCCTTAATCCTTCGTGGCATAGATTCAACAAGGTACTGGAAACATTCCTCAGAGAGTTTGGTCCATATTGACATGATAGCATCACGCAGTTGCTGCAGATTTGTCGGCTGCACATCCATGATGCGAATCTCCCGGTCCACCACATCCCAAAGGTGCTCTATTGGATTGAGACCTGGTAACTGTGGAGGCCATTTGAGTACAGTGAACTCATTGTCATGTTCAAGAAACCAGTCTGAGATGATTCGAGCTTTATGACATGGCGCGTTATCCTGCTGGAAGTAGCCATCAGAAGATGGGAACACTTTGGTCATAAAGGGATGGACATGGTCAGCAACAATACTCAGGTAGGCTGTGGCGTTGACACGATGCTCAATTGGTACTAAGGGGTCCAAAGTGTGCCAAGAAAATATCCCCCACACCATTACACCACCACCACCAGCCTGAACCGTTGATACAAGGCAGGATGGGTCCATGCTTTCATGTTGTTGATGCCAAATTCTGACCCTACCATCCGAATGTCGCAGCAGAAATCGAGACTCATCAGACCAGGCAACGTTTTTCCAATCTTCTATTGTCCAATTTTGGTGAGCCTGTGCGAATTGTAGCCTCAGCTTCCTGTTCTTAGCTGACAGGAGTGGCACCCGGTGTGGTCTTCTGCTGCTGTAGCCCATCTGCCTCAAGGTTCGACGTGTTGTGCGTTCAGAGATGCTCTTCTGCATATCTCAGTTGTAATGAGTGGTTATTTGAGTTACTGTTGCCTTTCTATCAGCTCGAACCAGTCTGGCCATTCTCCTCTGACCTCTGGCATCAACAAGGCATTTTCGCCCACAGAACTGCCGCTCACTGGATATTTTCTCTTTTTCGGACCATTCTCTGTAAACCCTAGAGATGGTTGTGCGTGAAAATCCCAGTAGATCAGCAGTTTCTGAAATACTCAGACCAGCCCGTCTGGCACCAACAACCATGCCACGTTCAAAGTCACTTAAATCACCTTTCTTCCCCATTCTGATGCTCGGTTTGAACTGCAGCAGATCGTCTTGACCATGTCTACATGCCTAAATGCATTGAGTTGCTGCCATGTGATTGGCTGATTAGAAATTTGCGTTAATGAGCAGTTGGACAGGTTTGCCTAATAAAGTGGCCGGTGACAGAGAGAGCGAGAGAGAGAGAGAGAGAGAGACAGAGAGAGAGAGAGAGAGACAGAGATCCTTTCTTCATTAAGAAAGGATCATTGGTATCCAGTAGATATGCCTAACAGACATACTAACATATCTAATGCATTAATATCTCAGTTGGGTATTTATCTTGACAGATATAAAGTTTAAAAACCAGCCGTCATTTTGACCGCCCATGGTGGTTTTAGGTAGGAGTGAAATCCCGGTCGTTCTAGTGTTAAACAGGTAAAGTCAAACACTACAGGCAAGTATCCATGAGAAAGGTCCACCAATCAGCAAACACAATCCTAAACCATCAAACCCAAATACATTGAAAATAAACCAACACATCGTGCAAAACATTAGTAGCCATTGGTCTCTCCTTTATCATGACAATTACTTAACTGAACACACAAACGCATTAGAAGTTCATCACACACATAAACATAGTAGTATGTGTCTCCTGAGCTACACGCCACCAAAATTCAGGTGATGCATGCTGCACCTCCGCTGGCCACATGCCACCCCACGCCGGCCACTGAGAAAACGGAGCCCAGCCAGCTGCACAGCAGTATGCCAACCAGCAATCTAACAATCAAAATAATGCCTCCAAAACACTCAACATTCTGTTAACACAACTTAAACTACAGCTACACAGATACCAGAGACCTTTCATTTGTCTGCGCAGTCCGCCATCTACAGGACTAACTGTGTAATAGCACCTAAACTCAATGTACAGGTGTAATCAGTTGATAGTGAAAATGAATCTGATTAGTAAACAAACATAAATTAAGAAAGGAAAATGAAATAGAAGGGTGTCTGTTGTTATAACCCAATATTTTCCAGTCCTCTACATTAACACAACTCTTCATCATGCCTATATATCTTGATAATCAGACCTTAGTACTTCTTCCTGAACTTTGTAATGTTTGTACTTTGTTTGAGCTCCATGGTCAGACTGTTCCGCAATTTTACCCCACAGATTGAAATCCCCATGCTCTTCACAGTTGTACGAACACATAATTTCTTGAAGTTTAATTTCCCTCTGAAATTATATTCCGGAGGGTGTGCTCCAATTATCGGGGCATCACATTGCCCAGCCACCCTAGGAAAGTGTACACTAGGGTGCTGGAAAGGAGGCTCGAACCGATTGTTGAACCTCGGATCCAGGAGGAACAATGCGGATTCCGTCCTGGCCTGGAACAAGGAACCGACTCTTTACCCTTGCGTAAGTACTTAGGGAGACATGGGAGTTTGACCAGCCAGTCTACATGTGTTTTGTGGACTTGGAGAAGGCTTACGACCTTGTACCCCAGGGAAATCTGTTAGGGGTACTGTGGGAGTATGGGGTACCGGGGCAGTTACAACAAGCCCTCCGGTCTTTGTGTAACCAAAGTGAGAGCTGTGTCCGCATTCTCGGCACAAAGTCAAACATGTTTCCGGTGGGTGTTGGACCCCACCAAGGTTGTCCCTTGTCTCCAATTCTGTTTGTGATATTCATGGACAGGATCTCAAGGCGCAGCCAAGGTGAGGAGTGTGTCCGTTTTGGGAACCTCAGAACTGCATCTCTGCTCTTCGCAGATGATGTGGTTTTGTTGGCTTCATCAGAACGCGTCCTCCAGCACGCAGTGGGGCGGTTTGTGAAATGCCCGGGATGAGAGTCAGAACCTCCAAGTCTGAGGCCATGGTTCTCTACTGGAAAATGGTGGGTTGCTCCC
This sequence comes from Lampris incognitus, assembly GCF_029633865.1. Classification (NCBI taxonomy): domain Eukaryota; kingdom Metazoa; phylum Chordata; class Actinopteri; order Lampriformes; family Lampridae; genus Lampris; species Lampris incognitus. The sequence goes on from NC_079215.1 coordinate 61,801,546, forward strand.
TCCGGGTTGGGATGAGTTGTTGCCTCAAGTGAAGGAGTTCAAGTATCTCAGGGTCTTGTTCACAAGTGAGGGTAGGATGGAGAGGGAGATTGACAGGCGGATTGGTGCAGCATCAGTAGTAATGTGGACATTGTGCTGGACCGTTGTGGTGAAGAGGAAGATGAGCCGGAAGGCAAAACTCTCAGTTTACCAGTCAATCTTCATTCCAACCCTCACCTATGGTCATGAGTTTTGGGTAGTGACTGAAAGGGTGAGATCACTTATACAAGTGGCTGAAATTAGTTTCCTCCGTAGGGTGTCTGGGCTCAGCCTTAGAGATAGGGTGAGGAGCTCGGACAGCCGGAAGGAGCTCGGAGTAGAGCCGCTGCTCCTTCGCATTGAAAGGAGCCAGTTGAGGTGGTCCGGGCATCTGATCAGGATGCATCCTGGGTGCCTTCTTTTGGAGGTTATCTGGGCGCGCTAACTGGGAAGAGATCCCGGTGTAGATCCAGGACTCGCTGGAGGGAAACATGTCCAATCTGGCCTGGGAACGTCTTGGTATCCCCCAGGAGGAGCTGGAGGGCATTGCTGGGGAGAGGGATGTCTGGAGTGCCCTACTTAGCTTGCTGCCATTGTGACCGACCTGAACCCGAAGTAGTGGCTGATGATGAGATGAGATAAGATTAAATTATATTCCCCTTCTCTATCTGAGAATATTTGTTGTATATTGCTCGGTAGTAGATTGTTTCTTGCTTTGAACATTATTTGTGTTGTGTTAAATTCTACTAAATCCCTGAACTTCAAGGCACTTGACTTTAAAAATAGCTTGTTGGTGTGTTCATGATATCCTACATTATTAACTATCCTTATGGCTCTTTTTGTAGTGTACATAATGGTTGTAGGTTGGTGATGTAGGCGTTACCCCATACCTCCACACAGTAGATCAGGTATGGTAAAATAAATGAACAATACAGAGTGTACAATGACTTATGATCCAGAATGTGTCTTGCTTTTCTCATGACTGCAATGCTCCTTGCCAGCTTTGCTCACACATATGTTATGTGAGGTTTCCAGCAGATGCTGTGGTCTAGTATCACACCTAGACATTTATTTTCATATACTCTTTCTACTTGGACATTGTCTATCACTACTGTTACTTTGCTGTTTATTTTATAATTCCCAAACAACATAAATACATAATGTAGAGCAAAATATAAAGTTTCTTATAGTCCCAATATGGCAACCATTTATTTGCACAAGAATGAAATATGAATCTGGATAAAATTAGAAAATATATAGATATTTATTCATAAATAGGTTTATTTAGATGCTCTCAATAGAATGCTATTTTCCTTCCACTTTTTTACTTTTACATTTATTCAAAGGGTGTTTTTGTGTTTCATCAGGAAACAGTGGTTAAAGTTTTTAGTGAGTTGAGGTTGTGTCATCTGGTGGATCATCTCTTAACTGTTCAGGGACAGAGAGGGTTTTTGTACAGGTCTACCAGTGGTTTGTGTTACTGTGTGTCTCCGGCACAATAATACACAGCTGAGTCTTCAGGCTGCATATTCTGTCCTGTTAGAGTCACTGTGTTACTGGAATCTTCTGAAGAGATACTGAACTTATTTTTCAGTGAATCTTTGTAGTATGTGTCATCAGTATCTGTCGTTTCAATCCACTCCAGTCCTTTTCCTGCAGGCTGTCTGACCCAGGCTGTGTAATAGTCACTAACAGAATAAGAGACCTGACAGGTGATGGCAAGTGGTTGTCCTGGCTGGACAGTCAGAGACGCTGGTTGATTCAACTGCTCACTGTTCACACCTGTAGAAGAGAGAGAAAAAAGTTGAAAACTCAACTTTGTGCCTCAGTACAGAAAGGATAAACAGAAGAAGCTTTGTGGTCCTGAATGTTTCTCCCTCAAAGAGACTCACAGGATCCAGCTGCCAGCAGCAGCAGCAGCAGAGCTACAGACAACATGGTTTGTGTTGAAGTTGAACTGCTGGGAGCTGCTCTTCTTCTGGTCCAACTAAGAGCCTGGTATGAACTTCTTATAGTGGACTAACAAGGAAGTATACTTTGCATTGAAAATCACCCCGCGACAATAATGTATTCAAAGAACATGGAGTACTTATTTACAAATATTAACAGATTGCTATTGCCGTAGTTTATGATTAATCAATAAACACGTTTAAGAGAGGGTCATAATCATTCAAATGGTTTTGTCCTGGTTTTGGAGTATATCCAGTATTGTGAACTATGGAGTCTAGTTTCACAAACAAAGTGTCCAAATTGTCTGCATTTAACAGCAAACCTTACATTTCTTTCTGAAGGTAGATGTGGACAGTATGCTAGTTGGTTAATTAAGATGAATATGGAAGTGCTCCTTTTGGCTTCATCAAATCTTTGATTTCAGTGAAAATTTCAGTGTCGTGATCATTTCATTTCCAACCTTGAGAAAGTCAGTGGGAAGGTTTACTTTGTAGGTGGAGGACATTTGGGCTGTTTTGGTGCATTTGTCTCAGACAATAACAAGTCTGATTCATTCAGATAACTTAAAGATGGAAGTCCTGACCAGCATGGTAAAAGAACAGGTTTTAAAGTGTTTTTGTTTATCTTCTACTGGATTATATATTGCAGTAAATCCTATACACTAATCAGTCACTCAGATGTACTCAGCAACTTGTACACAAAAGATAAGATCAGATTTGTGTCACAAGTTGGCTGCTTTTTTCCTTATTGTTGTTCTTGGTTTTCATACAATATTGCTTACAGTTATAAAAAAAACTAAAACAAAAGAAAATATTAGAGCATTAGAAATTAGAATTGTACTACACTAACTTTGTCATGGCCCAAAATTAGACAATCTAAAATGTTAATGTAAGCATACTTTAAGCATAATTTAACGTAATGGCATTCATGATTGAAAACCAAATTACGACTTACACGAGCTTCAACTGGCTCTTTCAGTTGTCCTCTCTTTATAAATTAAACCACCAATGTGTGTGTGTGTGTGTGTGTGTGTTGGGGGATTGGTGCCCCTTATAGGTCTCAAAGGTATTTTTGTTCAGCCCTTCCACTCACTACTACCACCACAGTATTGGTATTGAGTGGAAGGGCTGAACAAAAATACAGGGCAGTACAGTGGGACAACACTTGACTTAAAAGTATGTCCACCTCCAGCAATGACTGTTATGCGACACAGTTTGCAGAGTATAGTTTTCTGTTTGGTGTTGGATTTTCTAAATCCAAACCATGTCCACACAACAGAAGTTGCAACCCTTTTAGTAACAAATTCATCTCCCCCATCTTGGGTTGGTTTGGATGCCTCCTCTTGTTCTGTATTTGTAACTTCACTCACCTCCATGTTTCCTCGTCATGTCATCTACTTCGTCTTTATCATCTTAACTTTTATGGCGGTTGGGGAAGGACCAAGATGGCATCGTAGGAACATCTCTATTTGGTAGCTCTACAAAAATGTGCATTAATCTCTGCAACAGACATGTTACAATCTACTAGGTCAAGTCCAAGTACTTAACAATCAACGTTAACTACTTTTGCCCTATCAAAGCCCTATCTAAGTTTGGTTTCGTGGACTTCGTTTGTAAAACCATCAAACTCTTTATAATAATGGTAGTAGCTCAATTAAGTTAAAATATAGTACTTCTCCAAGTTCAACCTTTATCGCGGAGTTAGACAAGGTGGTCCCATTTCCCCTTATCGCTTTTTGATCACTGCACAACTTCTTGCTACTTATAGTTCCAATAGTGATTTGCAGGGTGTAGTGGTTGCGTACAGACAGGTCTTCGCCAGTCAGCTGGCAGACGATAGAGCCCTCTTCTTAAAAGATGCTACTCAAATTCCTTGTGCTTTGGACCTTATGAAGAATTTTCCAGTGCTTCTGGTTTATGTTTAAACACGAACAAATGTGAATTAATGCCTATCAAGACATGTAAAATGTCATCTGTATGTGGTATTCCAGTTAAGAATCAAGTTACATATTTGGGTGTAAATATTAAAATAGATGAATCTGTAACATGTTCTTTGAATTTTGAGCCAGTCATTGAAAGGCCAGGCAAAAAATGTAATATATGGTTACAGAGAGAGCTATCATGAAGAGGGAGACGTCTTCTCTCAAAAGCTGAAGGCATTTCAAGACTAACTTATGTCGCTCTTTCCTTCCCTGTTGAGAATTCAACTGCAAAAAATATTGATAACCTTTTGTTTGAATAACAAGAAACATTTTGTAAAAATAACTTTTATTATGAATACTACTGATTGTGGAGGATTAAACATTTTGGATTTTACAACATTAAACAATACATTTAAGAGTAATTATATAAGACAGTTCGTGAAAAACACCGCTTCCTTATGGAATTTCATCCCTAATTATATTTTTTTCTATAATAGGTGGCCTGAAATTTGTTCTACAATGCAATTATGATATTCTTAAAATACCCGTAAAATTATCAAACTTTCATTAGCAATCTCTGTTGGCTTGATCTCTCCTACATAAACACAACTTCTCTCCTCGTAAATACTTTATATGGAACAACAGGAATATCGTTTATAAAAATCACTCATTATTCTTTGGAAACTGGTTTAACAATGATATTAAGTTGGTGGGTGAACTGCTTAACTTAGAAGGTCACTTGCTTAATTACTCTGAATTTTTATCAAAATCAAAATCCCAGTAGCTCCAAAGGAGTATGCAGTTGTTTTTGATGCCATTCCTTCCGGTGCTCTGATGCTGATAAGAGACTCAAAATTAAGTGTTTCTGTTGTTCCCTCTATAGAGCTGGATGGATCTGTAATCAGTAAACAGTGTTTCAAATTATCATAAAAGTAGACATAGATGTATTAGAGCTTAATTCCAAAGAGATATAGTATCAATACCTTATGTAAAATTTTTCTAGGATAAAATTGTGGAGAACATTCCTCAGAAAAGAGTTTGGACTTTACCTCTCAAATACCTGTTAACTAATAAAGTGAGAGAAATCATGTTTAAACTAACTCATAGATTCTACCCTGCTAAGTTATATCTTAAAAGGCTTAAAAATGATGTTGATGTTGGTTGCTCGTTTTGTGTTACTATGCCTGAAACTGCTCTGCATCTGTTTTGGTATTGTACACAAACTAAAAAGTTTTGGTCTGACGTCCTTTATTTTATTCAAATACACATTATTGCTGATCTTTCCTTTACCTTTACCTCTCTGAGCATCACATATTGCGGTGGATGTGTTCAATTTAAAGTCAGGTGAAAGCCTGGTGCGTCTCACACAGACGCTAAGGGTGCGTCGTGCGTCAGTATCAGACGCCAAACATTTCCCATGACGCCAGCATCCTTCTTCTCGTAACTGGCTACATCTTGGACCCTGGCTGGTCTACAAGGGACTCGGAGGAGGTCTGTCCCCTAGACGTGCGGTACGCAGGCCCACCGGGGTGTGTGGATATTCCCTGATGCCCACCACCCAGCCCCCAGCTATGGGGTAAATAGTGCCACCTAGTGGATACCTCGGGTCTGTGGGGTAAACCCCTACACAACATCAACGTCTACACTGCTGTGGTTTTTTGTTTTTCTTGCCCTTTTGTGAGTGTTTAAGTGGGAGAGTACTGCTGCCGCCGTGTGTGGCTGCTGCTTCTCCCTCTCGTAGCCCCCCTTCCCCTCCACCCCTGTATGTCTGTTGTGTTTATCTGTTGTCTTCTTTCACCCCGTTTACTGTAAAGCCACTTTGAGTGTTAGAGAAGCGCTATAGAAGTTTAATTTAGTGGTATTATTATTAAAATATAAAGTTTCTTATAGTCCTAATATGGCATCCATTTATTTGGAGAAGAATGAGATGTGAATTTAGATAAGATTTGTAAACCTTTATATATTTGTCCATGAATAGATAACCTAGGGTTTATTTAGATACTCTCAGTAGAATGCTATTTTCCCTCCACTTTTTTACTTTTACATTTATTCAAAGGGTGTTTTTGTGTTTCATCAGGAAACAGTGGTTGAAGTTTTTAGTGAGTTGAGGTTGTGTCATCTGGTGGATCATCTCTTAACTGTTCAGGGACAGAGAGGGTTTTTGTACAGGTCTACCAGTGGTTTGTGTTACTGTGTGTGTTGGGCACAATAATACACAGCTGAGTCTTCAGGCTGCATATTCTGTCCTGTTAGAGTCACTGTCTTACTGGAAGCTGCTAAAGAGATCCTGAACTTGTTTTTTAGTGACTCTTTGTAGGATGTGCTATCAGTACGTTTCCATCCAATCCACTCCAGTCCTTTTCCTGCAGGCTGTCTGATCCAGCCTGTGTAATAGCTACTAACAGAATAAGAGACCTGACAGGTGATGGTCAGTGGTTGTCCTGGCTGGACAGTCAGAGACGCTGGTTGATTCAACTGCTGACTGTTCACACCTGTAGAAGAGAGAGAAAAAAGTTGAAAACTCAACTTTGTGCCTCAGTGCAGAAAGTATAAACAGAAGAAGCTTTGTGGTCCTGAATGTTTCTCCCTCAAAGAGACTCACAGGATCCAGCTGCCAGCAGCAGCAGCAGCAGAGCTACAGACAACATGATTTGTGTTGAAGTTGAACTGCTGGGAGCTGCTCTTCTTCTGGTCCAACTAAGAGCCTGGTATGAACTTCTTATAGTGGACTAACAAGGAAGTATACTTTGCATAGAATAGGACACCTACATACTAAAGTGTTCCAGGAATAGTCACTAGTCTTATGTAAATATGAATAGAGCTTGATTGCTTGTTTTCTAATAATATTCCCTGAACACACACAGCAAAACCTTACATTTCTTTCTCAAGAGATATTTAAATAACAACTTGGTGACCTGACACAAATACAGAAGTGGACATGTTCTTTGTGCCAGTCTTAGATTTCAGTGAAAGACTGGATTGCTGGATCATTTTAATTCCAGCTTGAGAAAGTGAATGTGAAGGATTACTTTGTATGTGGAGTACATTTGGGCTGTTTTGATGTGTCCGTCTTGCCCAATAAAACACCTGCTTCACTCAAATAACTGACAGGTGGATGTCCTGAGCAGCAAAGCAGAGGAACTACAAGGTGTTTTGTACTGTATATACCAAAGTAAAATGGTCCACACAAATACATAACTCATGTGTACTTAGTATTGTTACATAAATGATAAGATCACGTTTTGCTGATCAGCGAGACTCTTTTTAGTCATCTTTTTTATTCTTGCCTTCACGCAATAGTACTGTTACGGCCCTAGTGCCGCGTGTCTAATTTTCCCTCTCCAGGTAATGCCCCGCCTCCTGTGGAACTGCTGATTGAGCCCAGGTGACCCCAATTCCTCATCTGCTGGGTATATAACTTGGAGAGAGACACCCAACAGTGCCAGTGGGCCACTCTTGGCAGCAAGAGTGAGAGAGACCGCCGTTGGGCCATTGTTGTCAAGCAGAGAGCAAGCTCTTGTGTCTATACTCCTTGAGAAGGAGGGTGAAACCTATTAGTGTTCTTGTTTTCTTATTGTAAATCCGTTTGGTTTGTTTTGTTAATGCCTGGTTAGTTAAGCGCCAGCATCTTTAGTTGCCTGTTTATTCGATAGTTTGACTAAAAGTTCGGTTTGTTAATCAATCTGTTTTTACACCTGGTTCCGCCTCCCACCTTTCTTATTCCCCCGGGACACTTTTATTTTCTTTGTTACTTCCCCTCATCCCCTGGACCTTTAATGGGGAACGTAACAATTGGGGGCTCGTCCGGGATAATTTTCTTTGAATAAGACAGCAAGGAGGTGGATTCCTGGTGTGTGTTATTTGTTGCTGTGCAGCTTTGTGTGCGGTGGCGGCCTGGTGAATATTGTAAATCCGTTTGGTGTGTCAAACAGCTTCCCTGGTTAGAATAGAGTGTCCAGCTGGCTGTGACCAGTCCTTCCATCGGGCACTCTTTTGTTATTTTGCCTTTTTGCCTTTCTTGTTGTAGGAGTAATCCTGGGTGGGGACAACACTCCCTGGCGGGGGTAGGCTTTTCGGGGCTCAGGCCGCCGAAGTTCAGCCTTTAAAACCGCCCCGAGCCCGGCACGCTCCGATAAGACAGATAGGTGAAGTTTCAACCAGATAGGAACGGGGGAAGTTTGTTTTTAAGGCTAACAATACGTTTATTTTCAGCTTGCCGTAATTTGCCACCGGTGGATGTGACTTTTTGAAAGTGTGAGGTTGAGTGACTGTAGCAGAGGCTAATTAACATTCAGGCGGTGTTTGTTTTAGCTATGGCTACTTTTGATTCACACGTGTCTACTCCTGGTTCTAAGCTGGCTGCGCAGTTAAAAGTCCGTCTTGCTCACCTCCAGCTGGAAAGGGAGAGAGAATTCCAGCTTCGCCGGGAGTTGGAATTGAAGAAATTGGAAGCAGAGACGGCTATTAAAATGCGACAGCTAGAGGTACAGTATGAGCATAGTGTTCACGCAGCAGGCTGCGGTGTTGGTGGACGAATTCGCGCTCCCACATAAAAACATCATTGTGCCGCATAATATTTCCTCCCCCTGCAGCGGCGACTCACGAAATTATAACATTCAAGTTACTCAAGCTTCACGGGTCGGTACCCCTCCAAAACCTGAAGTTGAGAAACGGTGTTTTTTCTGCCATATGCCTGGACATTTGGTTGCCCATTGTGAGGCCTTAAAATGTAAGTGGCAGAACCGCAGTCGGCGGTCGGCCGTGTCCCAGGTGAGAGGGAATAGGGAGGACATAAACCAGCCCCAGAAGCAGGAGGTGAGAATTGCACACCTCGAGTCTACCGTCGCTGACCTCACACGCCAGTGCCATGCAATGCAGGTTGAGGCGGAGGAGCTTCGTTTGGAGCTGGCGAATCAAAGGAGGAAAGATACGGAGCAGCTGAGGTTTGTCTGTGTAGAACTCGAAGAAGCCGAGAAGTCTCAGCGGGAGATGAGGCTGCTGCTTGACATGTACCACTCGGCACCCAAGTGTAGCACACTTGATAAGAATGACACTTACAAGAGCTGGTGTTTTTGTTGTTTTACTCCATCTGTCAAATAGACATTACAGAGGACACGTTTTCAGAGCACGGCTCACTATACGAACGGCAACACTCATCTCCAATTTATACACAATAAGAGCACCAAATATATTCTTCCATAAATTCACATTAGTCTAGCCTACCGCTAGCAAAGCTAAACAGTATATAACGTTACGGAACATGGGGGGATCAAAATAGCAACACACATAGGCCTACCTTCATATTTACACAGTGTGGAGACACTAAACATAGTAAATGGAGACTAATCACACATACAGACAATGTCAAAGCCAAGCTACAGAACAATGGGTTCAGACCGCGGGAGCTATGGCTATGCTAACGTTAGCAACTCGCTAGCAATCTAGCTAACGTTAGCCAGTGATATGACGTTATCAAAATAAATATGAAAGTCCCTTCGTGGGTATTTCTAATAGGCATCCATATCCCACCTACACATATTTAATCACCATCCTAATTCTATATGTCTAACTAGCCTGCTTACCTGTCAAATAGACATTACAGAGGACACGTTTTCAGAGCATGGCTAACTATACGAACGGCAACACTCATCTGACGACTCTACCCGAATGCCCCAGAGTGCACCGCGGGAGCCAGCACTACGTCACACAGGCTAGAAGCAATTAACCTGCAGTGCCCTCCTGTGGCGAGAACCGGCTATCACAACAACACAGCAGACAATTCTCCTCTTCACTAGTAGTGAGTGGTCAATGAAGGTAAGTATATAAAATAAAAAATAGATGGGGGGCTACTAAATCCCAAGTACCCCACACTCTCCCCTCAAAAAGATAATGGCGTCCCGACATAACAAATCTACCAGTCCACATTGCATAACTTTTCATTGAAAAGATAGGTTATTACTAAGCAGGAGTCAATCTGGATACTGTACTGTAATCAGTCATAACATATAACACACATCTCCTATTAATGGTATATGTTTGCAGTAAATAATGTGCACTTGAATCCACTGCTTCGTCCGTCTTGAGGCCGGGGAGCTATAGTATCTGACTAAAAGCAAATAACTTTGTAATAGTAATATCCCTGGTGGTAACAGGTGTGTTCTAAAACACCAATGCTACAGTAACTCTATGTCCGGTGATCACAGGACAACTAAAATCACATAGCTATAACAATTGTAACATGTCAAAAGTTTTTTTTTTGGTTTTTTTAAAAAAAAAAAATTTTTTTTCATTTATTTATTTATACTGACTTGTCTGATTTGCTTATCTACCAGACACACTAGGCTGCCCTAGTCTGTGATAAGTAAACACTGGTGTAGGTTTTCTATTTCTCAAAGGATATGCTTTTTCTCTGGCAGGCTGCACAGCTTCCCCTGGAGGAGGCTGCAAAGCATCTTCTGGTGGAGGCTGCAAGGCATCTTCCGGGCTCTTGTCGTCATCGGGCTCATCCTCTTCTTCAGCTCCAGATGTCTCGCCATTCTCTGACACTGTCCCATTGTCCTCTATTGTTGCAGGCTGCTCCGCAAAATCCTCTTCATCTTGACCGTCTCTTTCCTCCGGATAGAACTCCAAGGCGTCTGGGCTCAGCTGACTCTGGATCCGCTCACTGGCTCTGACTGTTGGTCGTCCCACGATGCATCTCCAGTTATCCTCATCATCTGAGTCACTGTCCTGTTCCTGGTTCCACTGCATTTGTCTGTCTGTCTTCTTTCTCTCCCGTCTAGGTTTCACAGGTAAGTCCTCTTCTCTTGGTTCCACCGGCAGGAAGTCGCATGGCAGAAGAAGGTTCTATGCATGATTCTGGTTCGTCCTTTTCCATTCTCCGGCTTCAGCTCATACACAGGGCTGTCGGCGTGCTTCCTCTGTGTTACTACATGCACCTGGTCCTCCCAGAATGGTCTTAATTTCCCCGGTCCTCCTTTCTCGTTCAGGTTGCGGATGAGAACCCTGCATCCGGGATACAGCTCTGTCCCGTGGGCCTTTTTGTCGTATAGTGTTTTGTTTCTGGCCCCCTCCTTCCGTGCTGTCTCTGATGCTAGGCGATAGGCGTCATTCATGCGGGCCTTCCACTTCTCTGCATATTCTTGATGGGATAGTGCCTGGTCCTTTGCTCTAAGGCCAAACATCAGGTCAATGGGAAGTCTTGGATTTCTGCCGAACAACAGATAGTAAGGTGCAAATCCGGTCGCTTCATTTCGGGTGCAGTTGTATGCATGTATCACCTTTGGGAGTGACGCTTTCCAATCCGTTTTCGCAACCGCTGGCAGGTTTCTCAGCATCGCCAGAACCGTTCTGTTGAAACGCTCGACCTGACCATTTCCTTGCGGGTGATACGGTGTTGTGTGAGAACCCCTGACTCCACTGTACTCCTGCAGCTCTGCGAAGAGCTTATTGTCAAACTCCTTCCCTTGGTCATGGTGCAGCGTCGCCGGGAAACCAAATCTCAGCACAAAGTCCCCGAATACCTTCTCTGCGGCGGTCTTGGCAGCTTTGTTTCTGCATGCATAGGCTTGAACAAAACGGGTAAAGTGGTCCATAACCACCAGTATATACTCGTACCCTCCCTTACACTTCTCTAAGTGTAAGAAGTCAATGGAGACCATCTCAAATGGGTGTGTGGTCACGATGTTGGTGAGAGGGGCTCTGGTTGGTTTGTTGGGGCGCTTGGTCTTCAGGCAGCTACACACCTGTGTGATGTAATGTTCCACATCTTTCTGCATGTGAGGCCAATAGAAACGGTCCCTCAACAGGTGCAACACCCTCTCCACGCCTAGATGGCCCAGGTCTCTGTGCAGTTCTTTATACACCAGCTCATGGAACTTTTTCGGCAGGACTAGCTGAGTTCGGGTAGCTGTTTTCCGGCGCAGGATGCCATCATCATCAAGGCACAGCCGATGCTTCTCTCTCATGAGTGTCGCAAGACCCCTGCTCGCACACTGTGTTTTTCCCCGAGGCCACTGATTGGAGGTTATGTACTTCAGCACCTCACCAATGACAGCATCCTCCCTCTGGGCGTCTCTCACCGTCTGACTGGGTATCTCTGCCACAGGTGATGTATGTTCCTTCTCAAACTCGGCTAGTGCTGTGGCTATGGTTACCGGACACATCCAAGGCTCAGCTCTCTCCAGCTGTACTGACAGCGCCTGGGTCACACTGTTCATGACCTCGGGGTGTACTTCTTGTGAACAGGTCTGCATGTACTGCTCCATCGGCATGCGTGAGAGGCCATCTGCGTCCCCATTGGCTCGTCCAGGCCGGTACTTGATAGAGAACTGGAAATCGGCTAACTCTGCTACCCACCTGTGGGTGGTCGCATTCAGTTTGGCTGTCGTGAGCACATAGGTGAGGGGATTATTGTCTGTGTAGACAGTGAATGATGGAGCGTGGTAGAGGTAATCTCTAAATCTCTCACATATGGCCCATTTCATCGCAAGGAACTCCAACTTCCCTGAGTGGAGATGGTAGTTCTTCTCAGGAGTTGTCAGTGTCCTAGACCCGTACGCGATGACTGCCAGCCCACCCTGTGACTGTCTTTGATACAATACTGCCCCGAGGCCCTCTCGTGACGCGTCGCAGTGAAGGATAAAGGGCTGTTCAAAGTCTGGGTAGCCCAACACTGGTGGCTGGATGAGGAATTCAATCAACTGACAGAGGACCTGTTGGTGTTCAGCTGTCCACTTAACTGGGTGGGAGGAGGGCAGATGGTCTCGGGAGCCCTTCCTCCCCTTGTCCTTTCTCTTTTGTTTGAGCTTCCCCGCTGCTCTCTTCTCTGGGGTGAGGAGGTCATAGAGAGGCCTTGCGATTCGGGAGAAGTTAGGTATGTAGGGCCGGTAATACGAGATGAATCCCAGCATCTTCCTGAGCTCTCCGATGGTCGTAGGTTCTCTCTCCTTCAGTGCCTGGACCGGGGCCACATCAGCGGGGTCCATTGTGTATCCATCCTTGGTCACAAGCCTTCCCAGGAACCTTACTTGGTTTTTGAAGAGTTCACATTTTCTTGCCGTCAGCTTGATTCCATGGCTTCTGTAGTGGTGCAGTACTCTTCTCAGGTGCTGGAGGTGTTCGTCGAATGTGGTTGAGTGGACCAGGTTGTCATCTAAATACGGCTGACAAATGTCGTCCCTCAGCCCAATCAAACATTCCTCCATGGACCTCTGGAACTCTGCTGGTGCTGAGGACAGTCCGAAGGGAATTCTCACCCATTCATATAATCCCCACGGGGTGATGAATGCAGTCAGTGGGCGGCTGGACTCCTCAAGAAACCCCTGGTGATATGCCTTCCCCTGATCCAAGAAAGAAAACCAGGCACTCCCCTTCAGGCTGTCGAGCATATCCTGCATGCGTGGTATTGGATGGCGGTCTGGGATGGACCTCTTGTTCAACTCACGGTAGTCACAGCAGAGGCGGAGGCTCCCATCCTTTTTCCGCACACACACGATTGGGCTTGAGTAGGGTGATTTTGACTTAGTTATCCAGCCTCTGTTCAGTAAATCCTCGAGGTATTCCTTCACTTCTTTATGAAGAGGCTTTGGGACTGATGTGTATGTCCGCTTCACCGGTGTGGTGTCACTCAGGCGGATCTTGAGCTGGAGTGATGGAATAGTCCCCACATCATGGTCATCGCGTGCGAACACACTACTCTCCTCCCGCAGTAGCTCTCTCACCTGCAGTTGTTGTTCAGGTGTCAGGTGGTTCAGAGGGACAGGCGGGTCCCATAGATCTTCCTCCTGGTGTTCCGTCTTGACATCACCTGGCCCTTTCAGCTTTGTTGTGTCTCTAATCACAGGTCTTCGTTCTGTACCTGTTGTGGAGGTCCCTGGGATGACTGGGTTCACTGTACTAGTCCCATCCACATCCAACGGCTTCACGGCGGCAGGGTAGATGGCTTTAGTTCTTTGGGTCTGCCCCAGGGGAGTCCGTAGCAGCAGTGTGATGTCATGAGCTGTGACGTTAGTCACTGGGACAGCGATGCGTGACCAGGTTCCCTTCTGTAAACATACAATGTTTTCATCCACCTTCAGGCCCTCTGGCCACTTTGGGTTCACATTAGGCTCAAAGAGGACGTTCTGGTCTGCTTGGAGGGGCCCTGCTCTAACACCACACTTAACAGTCTTTGTCTGGCCCGCCGGAATAGTCATGCTTTCTCGGCCCACTTTAACCATCCCCTCACCTTCCATATCATCTCGGCTCTTTATCAGCTTCACGAGGACTTCAGCCTTCTTGTAGTCAACCGCGAACGCAATGCTTAGTGCCTTTGTGATTACACTTGATGGCTGTCCAGCTCCAGACTCTAACAGGTGTTCAATTACATTGTAACCGATGATCGGTTCTTCTGCGGTGCCCTGGTGTGTGGTTACTAGTATTGGCACAGTGAGTTCCATTGGTGGGGTCTGAGTGGTGCTATTCGGTGCTAACTGGACAGTCACTTCCACCCATCCAGAGAAAGGAATGGTTGTCTGGTTTGCTGCTTTACCAGTAAGGGTGCCAGGGCCAAGGATCTCTTCTGTGCTTCTCACCTTGGTGTGTGGGAGATGTTTTCTCCTCCATTCTTCACTGATTAGGCAGACCTGCGACCCGGTATCCCACAATGCCTGTGTGGCTACACCATCAATGTAACAGTTTATCATGTATTTCTTTCCAATTAGGTTCAGCAGCTGTGACTGGCGTTTTGAGGAGATATGACTCACTGTGGGTGCTTGCTGTTCCCGCCCTGCCTCGTCTCGCTGTCGGGCAGACACTCTGGCTTCTAGTAGCTGAATACTGTCGTCGATGAGCTTGCTGGTGACAGTACAGCTAGATGTGTCTACCTGCTCCGATTTTTCAGGCCTCTGAGCTCTACACCCTCTTGAAAGATGGCCACTCTGTCCGCATTTGAAACAGTGGTTGCACCGGTCGCCCCTTTCACTGTCTTGACAGGCTTTGCATCCGCGCTTCCTCACAGGCTGCTGCTGACGAGAAGGTCTTTGGCCAGAGGAGTGGTTCATGGCTTTTCTCATCTGTTCCATTTCTCCTTTCAGCTGTTGGATTATCTCGTAGAACGCAGACTCCTTTTGGTTCCCTGCCTGTGTCTTAAGGGCTTTCACACTCGCGGATGTTGATGGCGACGACTCCTGACCCCCGACCACTGCAGCTTCCGCTCCTAGATACTGATGTGCCTCAGCTCGCACTTCCCGCACTCTGGTTTCCTTACTGTGGGAGCTCTTCTTGAATTTCCGCTGTCTCTCTGACTCGAAACTTGCGGCCTCTATCATCTTAACAATGAGAACATCATCAGTAGTTGCTTGATCATCGAGATAGCTCTTGAGCTGATATTTTACCTGGTCATTCACTAGCCCAGTTCCCACAGCTCTTAGGAACTTCTTCTGTATCAGTTCAGGGCTGTATTGTTCATCAGAGCCAGGCTCTCTCGCTGCTGCTAAGAGTCTCTCTTTACATGCTATGGCTCGGAACAGGAAGTTCTGTGGTGACTCCTGACTGTCCTGTGTGATGTTGATTAGTCTGTGATATAGGTCCACAGAGCTATCCTCTTTGAAATGGCCTTTCAGAATGGTCCTCAGCTGAGGGAGGGTGAGTTCGGTTTTGATCTCTAACAAGTCACGGAGAGTCAGCCCAGGGCTGATGGCTCGGATTACAGCCTCTATTATCTCCAACTCGCTGTGGCCTTTTCTCACCCCCATATCAATCTGATGTGTAAGATTTATATAAGACAACTTGTCTATCTGCCCCCGTTCTCCTATTTGGCCATTTATCTTAAAGTCTCTGCGTATGGTCACTTCAGGGGGTTGGATTACTGACGGGATTGGGTTTGAAGGTTGACTAGGTCTACTGGGTTCTTTAAGACTTAGTTTTTCACTGAGGCGTGATATCTCTTCCTCAAGCGCTTTTGTGGATGCAGTAAAGCTGGACTGTAAGGCCTGATATTGTTCATGTAAGCTTGCCAATTCAGCAGCATCCTTGTTAGTACTGTCTGCACCTGCACCAGTATGTGACTCCGCCCCTCTCTGCTTCATTTCACTAGAGAGGTCCACTAGTCTGGACAGAAACTGACGTGCTACCTCTTCATCCTCCTTCTCAATCGCTTCATCCACAGTTTCACTAATAAGTCTGATCAGCGCATGCCTCTTTGTCTGGTTTTCAGTGGGGACTCTAGCAATAACACACACCTCTTTTAACTGGTCCAGCCCTAACTGCAGGAGGGTCTCACTCAGCCTGTCTTGCAGTTGCTCAAGCTCCAGTTCCATTGTTGGTCACGTGTTCTCACTCCGCTCCCCACTTCTTCTCCTGACAATGGTGGCAATGGCGCTGATCCCGGGTTTCGGCACCAATATTTGTAGCACACTTGATAAGAATGACACTTACAAGGGCTGGTGTTTTTGTTGTTTTACTCCATCTGTCAAATAGACATTACAGAGGACACGTTTTCAGAGCACGGCTCACTATACGAACGACAACACTCATCTCCAATTTATACACAATAAGAGCACCAAATATATTCTTCCATAAATTCACATTAGTCTAGCCTACCGCTAGCAAAGCTAAACAGTATATAACGTTACAGAACATGGGGGGATCAAAATAGCAACACACATAGGCCTACCTTCATATTTACACAGTGTGGAGACACTAAACATAGTAAATGGAGACTAATCACACATACAGACAATGTCAAAGCCAAGCTACAGAACAATGGGTTCAGACCGCGGGAGCTATGGCTATGCTAACGTTAGCAACTCGCTAGCAATCTAGCTAACGTTAGCCAGTGATATGACGTTATCAAAATAAATATGAAAGTCCCTTCGTGGGTATTTCTAATAGGCATCCATATCCCACCTACACATCATATTTAATCACCATCCTAATTCTATATGTCTAACTAGCCTGCTTACCTGTCAAATAGACATTACAGAGGACACGTTTTCAGAGCATGGCTCACTATACGAACGGCAACACTCATCTGACGACTCTACCCGAATGCCCCAGAGTGCACCGCGGGAGCCAGCACTACGTCACACAGGCTAGAAGCAATTAACCTGCAGTGCCCTCCTGTGGCGAGAACCGGCTATCACAACAACACAGCAGACAATTCTCCTCTTTACTAGTAGTGAGTGGTCAATGAAGGTAAGTATACAAAATAAAAAATAGATGGGGGGCTACTAAATCCCAAGTACCCCACACAAGGAGCAGAGGGACAACGTCCAGCTCATGGTGGCTGAGAAGACCAAGTCAGAGGCAAAGGAGCAGAAGTTGAAGGACCTGGAAGAAAGGGAGCGAAGAGAAGGCAAGAAGATGGCTGACGAAGAGGCCCTGAGGAAGATTCGCTCTGTAGAGGAGCAGGTCGACATCCTCAACAAGAAGCTTTAAATAGCGAAACAGGAGGATGCCTTGCTCAGGGAAAGGATGTGACAGGGCAGGCATTTGAGGACATGCAGGAGAAAAACATCAGACTGATGCAGCAGCTCGGGGAGAAGAATGAAGCCAACTTCCAAGGGAGTGAAGAGGATTACCCTCTTGAATGCCAACCTAGGGTTTATGTATAGGAGGGGATGTTATGGCCCCAGTGCTGTGTATTATGTAGAATTACCCTCTTGTATACCAACCCAGGGTTGGCATTTATGGGAGGGGGTGTTACGGCCCCAGTGCCGTGTGTTGCAGTTACCCTCTTGTAGACAAACCTAGGGTTTGTATTTATGAGAGGGTGTGTTATGGCCCCAATGCGGTGTGTTGTGTATGTGATTACCCTCTCATGTATACAAACCCTAGGGTTTATACTTATGGGAGGGGGTGTTACGGCCCTAGTGCCGCGTGTCTAATTTTCCCTCTCCAGGTAATGCCCCACCTCCTGTGGAACTGCTGATTGACCCCAGGTGACCCCAATTCCTCAACAGCTGGGTATATAACTTGGAGAGAGACACCCAATAGTGCCAGTGGCCACTCTTAGCAGCTAGAGTGAGAGAGACGGCCGTTGGGCCATTGTTGTCAAGCAGAGAGCAAGCTCTTGTGTCTATACTCCTTGAGAAGGAGGGTGAAACCTATTCGTGTTCTTGTTTCTTATTGTAAATCCGTTTGGTTTGATCCGAGTTTGTTTTGTTAATGCCTCGTTAGTTAAGCGCCAGCATCTTTAGTTGTCTGTTTATTCGATAGTTTGACTAAAAGTTCGTTTTGTTAATAAATCTGTTTTTACACCTGGTTCCGCCTCCCACTTTTCTTATTCCCCTGGGATACTTTTATTTTCTTTGTTACTTCCCCTCATCCCCTGGACCTTTAATGGGGAACGTAACAAGTACCAACACTTATTTTACTTTGGTCCCTTTTAGCCCATGGTGTTATCGACAGTTATTTTCTAGTGTACTTTTCTACTCTACTTTTCTAGTGTGCTATGTGCTTCTATCCACTGCTTGTATGTATTCTAAGAGGGGTTTATGCTCCATATTTGGTGGATATAATGCTTCCACTATTGTGGACAGTAAGCGGATATATAGAGAGATCCTTTCTTTGTAAAAAAAACCAAAACAAAACATATTTTCATTAGTATCCAGTAAATATCCTAACAAACATAATAACACATCTAACGCATTAATATCTCAGTTGGGTATTTATCTTGACAGAATATAGAGTTTAAAAACTGGCCGTCATTTTGACCGCCCATGGTGGTTTTAGGTAGGAGTGAAATCCCGGTCGTTCTAGTGTTAAACAGGTAAAGTCAAACACTACAGGCAAGTATCCATGAGAAAGGTCCACCAATCAGCAAACACAGTCCTAAACCATCAAACCCAAATATATTGACAATAAACCAACACATCGTGCAAAACATTAGTAGCCATTGGTCTCTCCTTTATCATGACAGTTACTTAACTGAACACACAAACGCATTAGAAGTTAATCACACACACAAACATAGTATGTGTCTCCTACTGAGCTAAACGCCACCAAAATTCAGGTGATGCATGCTGCACCTCCGCTGGCCACATGCCACCCCACGCCGGCCACTGAGAAAACGGAGCCCAGCCAGCTGCACAGCAGTATGCCAACCAGCAATCTAACAATCAAAATAATGCCTCCAAAACACTCAACATTCTGTTAATACAACTAAAACTACAGCTACACAGAGACCAGAGACCTTTCACTTGTGGGCGCAGTCCGCCATCTACAGGACTACCTGTGTAATAGCACCTAAACTCAATGTGCAGGTCTAATCAGTGGATAGTGAAAATGAATCTGGTAAGTAAATAAACATAAATTAAGAAAGGAAAGTAAAAAATTAAATAGAGTGTCCGTTGTTACAACCCAATACTTTCCAGTCCTCTACATTAACACAACTCTTCATCCTCTCTATATCTCTTGATAATCAGACCTTTGTACTTCTTCTTGAACTGTGTAATGCTTGTACTTTCTTTGAGTTCCATGGTCAGACTGTTCCACAATTTTACCCCACAGATTGAAATCCCCATGCTCTTCAAAGTTGTACGAACACATAATTTCTTGAAGTTTAATTTCCCTCCCAAATGATATTCCGGAGGCTGTGCTCCAATTATCGGGGTATTTTCTAACAGTAACTTGAGACATTAGCCATCTTTAATGCTCAGTATCATGTTTATGCTTTGGCTGCTTCTGTCCACTGCTTGTGTTACGGTTTCACCCTCAGAACCCCCGCAACCTACCTCTTCCGTTCCCTCTGGACCTCCACGGCACTCGGCTTTGCCTGAGTGCCCACTCCTCACCACCAGAGCCGGGGCGCGGTCACGTTCCCCATCACCGGACTTAGACCCTGAGGTCCCCAGCACCTCCCAACGGGCACTGCGCATCCTTCGGCGCCACTGCTGCCTTCTGCTGGCAGACTGGCAGCACGGCTCTGTTTTTCCCCGGTCACTCGTTCCCTCAGCTGTCCCCCATCTGCAATCACTTCTACCCCTACAAGAACCTGGCCTTCTCTCAAACTCATTGCCAGATCTTCCCTCTGACCTGTTGCGCAGAGCCGGCTCGCCTGCCAACCACCCTCCCTCCCTCCCTCCCTCCCTCCCTCCTCGGGCTACTACTTAGACTTTGAACTCGGACTACTCCTCGATTCCCCTTTGCCCTCGGACTTGGAACGTTGGCTGATACACTTACACAACACCCAACGCCCCATTCACATTTTGCACACACTTAGGATAATTTGCACTAACACATAGCTAGACACATTACCGCCTGTCACTACACACAGCGTATTCACACCCCCCACAAGCAAAACTACCTGAGCACCATACACATCCTGCATTTCCCTCTCCCCTGATATGTTTTCCCTTTGTTAATTTTCATGAAACGTTACTAAGAGTCCTCCGCCTCCTGTGTGGTCGTCTGGGTCCTCCTGCACAACCCGTAACATATCAGGTCCCAAATCCAGCCTGGCCCTTGCATTCTTTCCATTCCTCATGTGAATTCTGCCTCTTTCCCCCAGTTTCAACCAATTACAGTGTCAGTGTTAGAGAGTACAGTCTCTGGTATGAACTCCTCCTCCTGTATCTTAGACAACATTCCCACCAAACTGCTCACGGAGGGATTTTCAACCGTTACCCCCATTATTCTGCAAGTTCTTAATAGTTCTTTGGCCTCTGGTTCTTTTCCAGATAGTTTTTATCATGCCATTTTCCACACAGCAAATACATGAGTTGAAATTGTAGGGGCAGTGTTGAACAGAGTGTTGGTGTTGTTATAAATTGGCGCTGCCAGTGGTAGTCCATGGGCCAGACGATATTTCGGTACACTCAAGGTGGCAAAACTTACTTATAATTTTTGAAAGGATCCATGTCTGTAGATGATATTTTGGTATGATAACCATTCCTGAGTGGCAGCTGTATCACAGTTATCAGCTCATGAAGTTAACCACCCGCTAAACTAAATTGCATTTTAGACGCTGGTGCATATCCTGGTTTAGCTTCATGGTCAGGACATTTTTCAATGTTCTATAATATTGTCTTTGGTATCATTTTAAAGGGGACCTTCTTAGCTTTCATTCAAGCCCTGTTGTGGATATTTCTCACAAATGTAGAGGTCACTTGAGCTCTTCAACCCGTCAATAACACACATCTTTCTGCAATTTTCGCCTAAACTATATACTTTCTTTTAGCCCTGTGGCATCTAGGAATATCAGGGACACAAAACACAAACACTGGAATACTCACAGGACTGTAAAGATTCAGGAAATGTATAATATACCCATACTATTTCATTGTGTGAGGTGATTGTGAGCCTTAAATGAGAACTAGTCCAAAGCCAGTTAGGTCACAAACTGGTCTCTATACATTTGTTTAAATACACAATCAAAATACATGATAAAAAGGAATACCATAGTGAGGTAATGAACTATTTTAATATTTTAAACAACATTGACATTTACATATACTTAGTCAATGATACATGTAATCCCATATCATTAGTGGGTATATGTAATGGTAATGGGTAGGGTAATGGGTATATGTGAATATGGTTACATTATTGTTATCAAGCTCTGGGTAACCAAGTCCAGAATCAACATCCTGTGCATCAATAGACTACTACCACAGTAATACCATCAGAATCATCACACTGTCATTCATCAAACTGCTCGTTTCTCTCATCATCTGACTCCCCAAGTTCAAAGTCCAGTTCTGGACCATCCTGCTGTTTTTGGTTACTGCAGGTCTGTAACCTGCACATGTCTGTGCATGGAAGTCCATTTGACAGGCACATGCTGCTTGGCATTTTGCATGAATGCACACACTTGCATGTTAGCATTTCCAAGACCACATCTGGTGCAGGTGGGGAGCGCATCCAGTAAATGGCCAGCTTGCCTTCATCGTCTGTCCATCCATACTCAGTAGGGCTTGGCACCACAGGGTTAGCCTGCAGACAGCACTTCCATATTGCTGCCTGATAGTTGGCTCGTTGAACATGCATAAAGAGACAGTCTCTACATGGTGGCAGCTGGCTGGACTCAACCTCTCCCCTTTTGGTGCAGAAGAGCTGGTAACGTAGTTTGTTCACCTCAGCAGTGCTGCTATTAGCAACATACATCCGACAGGTGAACTGCTCAATTTTCTGGAACAGCTCATCACTCACATTCCATGTCTGTCCCAGTTGACTAAAAGTCTCTTGGCAGGAAGTGTGCTTTCTCACTATCTTCAGGGCATTCAGCTTCCCTCGACCAGCGAATGCACTGACAGTGTCGCAGCCTGTGAAGGCATGTAAGCCAATTAGGCTGTCACAGATGCTGTCTCCAAGTGAACTTGCCAGTTTGGTGATGTCGACAAACCGTGTGCGGTTCTGAGTCCCACACTTCTGGTAGATGGGACAGGTGATGTCCTTCTGGAAGCCAAGACAAAGCACCATGACATCAGTGTCCTCAGCTGTGATGATAACTGACTTTGAGCCCGCATTTGCTGCATGCAATGCATGCAGGAGCAGACGGGTGTCAGCTTCTTCATGTGTGGAGTGCAGTTCTGCTGCTTCCTCACACCCATCTTCTGTCAACTTGTAGCAGGTTTCCTCACAGGTCATGTACAACACCTTGCCATGCAGCATAGCTCTGTATCGTGGGAGTTTCCACTCTTCCACCAGAAACTTGATGAGACTGGTCTTGTTGGAGGAACTGCACAGAAATTTTCTCCACTGCTGGACGTGGTGTCCCCCTGCAAGATTCTTGTACTGGAGAGTGATGTCTCCACCCCAGTTCAGTCGTTCAGCATCTTTGGTCGAAGTCTGGTGATAGACATCAAAAACAACATCAATCCTCCCACTCTGTGCTCCCTCATGGAGGACCTGGGTCAAGGCTGACTCTGCCACCTGTGCAAAGGTTTTGTTGTTGCCATTCATTTTTTGGACCAGGCTCATCCCATCAATGATGGAAGTAGATGGGATTGGGATGTCTTCTGCAGGAGATACATTCTTTTCAAGCTCTCTGGCAAGTGCAGCCTTGTTTGTTTTTCGTAAGGACCCATCAGCATTTGCCAGTGCCCATGGTAGTGGGCCCAATGGGTAGGCAAGGACATCCTTCAGATTCACCTTCCTGCTTTCAGCCACCAGGATCATGTGACTGAAAAGGGTTCTATCTGCCTTCAGAACCACATCCTGTGCTTTCTTTCCATGAGCTTGTTTTGTGCTGACATTGGAGAATGTTTTCAGACTTTGCTTGGTCATCTTGTCGTGGAATTTCACAGGTGGTGGGTCTGCATCTAACCTTGTTTGCTGGAATGCTTGGTAGGCCTCTTCTCCTTTCTCAAGAGCTCTCAAGAGATCTATGGTCACATCAGGTGGAGCCATGTTGCCAGTGGAGAGGCTAACCAAATCAATCTCATCAGGGGACATAGGATTGAGCCAGTTATTCTCCATAAGGTCCATGAGAGACTGGACATCTGCTTCATCTCTCTTGATCCTTGGACTCTGTAGATCTGGATGAGACCATTTGCACCTGCCTTGACCTGTCAGGTCTCTCAGCTGTCTGAGGTACATGCTTCTATACTCAGCTGTGAGATAATATTTGGTCACAGCTCCTGGCTTCAAGCTGAATCCCTTTGTCCCTCCAGCTGTTTGGGTGTCTTTGTTCACCGTTTCTTCTATAGCTTGGTCAACAGGGATTCGGCCAAAGGGATTGGTGGAGCCCAGTTGGACTGAGAAGCCTCCTTCCATGAATTCTGTGTACACATCTGGGTGTGTGATGGGCAGCTCAGACATCTGGGCGTAGTAGTAGGGGAGGTAGCGTGCATAATTCATCCTGTCATAAGCAAAGCACCATGGGATCATTGCTCGAATGCTAGCCAAGTGTAGCATCCAGTCTCCCTCTCTGGATGCTCGGATGAGCCCCAACAAGATTTCAACCATGTCCAAATAGGACATCCAGAAGTTCGAGAGGCTGCCGTTTCCACCTCTAAGGAACTCACGGTAGACTTCAAATAGATCCATGATGCGTGTACAAGAGCTGTTCTCGAGGACCTCCTTCAAAGCATGTTGTGAGACTTCTTTCCCAAGGCTGTCAATGGTCTTCAGTGTCTCATTCAGGTGAACCATGTCATTCCTGTGAGTTTCTTCCAACCAGGACAGGAAACCATTCAAGGTCAGTCGCATGAGAGCCTCATACAGGAGCTTGTGTAGTCGCACTGCCCTGTTGTACTTGCGGCCATCCATAACACCAGCAATTGAGCCTTCTGCAATCGTGCCAGACTCAATGCAGAGGTCTTTGAGTCCAGCATCTTGGAAACGCTTTCCTATTATTGCCAGCAGTGTGCAGATGGTGTGGAATACCCCAAGCCTAACGATGATATCATGGAACTTGTCATGGTGTTTCCATGTGATCTCGACAGCCTTCGCATACAGGGCTTGGTCAAAGACACAGACAATCTTCCTCAGGCCTAAGCACTGCATGATGCTCAGTGACTGGTTAAGCACCTCGTTGACAGTAGACATTTGTGTCGCTGGAGCATTGATGGTAGGCAGATAGCCTATATTGTCGGGGATGACCGTCATCTCTCCTCGAGTCAGGATGTTGAAGCCTGTCCAGCTGCTGACTGACTGTTCTTCTTGTTGTGACATGCGTGCTAGGACCCAAAGAAGGGTTTTCTCTCTGGCAAGCTTAGTATTGGCTGCAGTATCGGCATCTGACTTTTTGCTTTGTGGTGGCCCTACCCGTTGTCCAGCATTGTAAGTTGGTAACATTGGTGGGGGTCCATCAATGCTTCTCTTCTTTGTTTTGGGAACAGTGGGCATGGGTTGGACAGGAAGTGGGTTGACTGGCTTTGCTTGCACAGCAATCCCATTGACTCTGTGAGATGTTCCCTCACCACTGACAGTTTCTTCAAGACGGTCGATATTGTCCCAGGCTAAAGTTGTGAATATGCCAGGATGGATGTTAGCTGGAAGGGCAATGCCACTCCCTGATGATGAGAGTTTCTGGAGACACAGGGCAGTGTTGATCTCTTCCATCTGTGAATAGGACACACTGTGACCAAGTTGGTTGAGGATGTTTATCAACTCTACATTTCCTGTCAACGATTTGACACTGAATGGCAGAACAATGTGCTTGGAAGGCTTGGTATTTCCACACGTCACTGCATATACTATGTCATGGCCAAATGACTGCAGAAGGCACTGCACTCTCTGGGATGCATGATCAGGATCATTTGAGCCTGTGAGTAGAGAGTACAGGAAGATAATGAGCGACTCTGGAATGGTAGGACATTCTGCTTCTGGTTTGACTTCAGGCGGCCAGGTTTGAGGAACATCTTGACTTTTAATGTCTGCTCTCAATTTGATGGCTGCTTTGGCTATAACATCTTGTGCACTGACACTTTTCAGGGTCTGCAGCTCCCTTTTTGAGAGACTGATTTTCTTTGGCAAGTTCCCTCATGGACAAGTTATCGGGATAGAGGAGGAATTTTCCTTTCTCATCAGGGAATATCTGCAAGGCTCCAGCAAACTCACTCTCCAGGTTTCGCCTTATGTGCTTCTTGGTTGATTCCTTGACTTGGGCAATGCCTTGGGAGTTCATTGAAGCTACCAGTCTAGAAGAGAGATCCGTCATTGTCATCACTTGAGGATTGCCAAAAAGCTCCATCCTGATGAAGAGGAACAGCTCATTGTATGCCTTATTCACAGCAGCTTCATACTGGGCTGCAGCATCATCATCTTCATTGCTGGCAACCTCTCCTTTGGAAACCTCTTCTTTGGTGTAAAGTCTATAGCATGACCTGTGGTAGTGCCCTTCAGCTGCTACAAGGTCTCTACTCACAATGGCAAGGATTCTGCTGTCCCTTTTCTTTGTGGCTGCACTCCTGATCTTTGCATCAGCTCGCAGTTCTCGACACTGCACCAGTACTTCTCTCGTATTCTGTCTCTTGGAATATTTGCTGTTTTTCTGACAAAATATGCACTCTGCATCATAAGTCCTAGATGTACTTTGAGCATGTCGAGCTACTCTCTTAGATTGTTTCTCTTCAGCAGAGACACAACTTTTCTTTTCTTTTGCAAGGAGGCCATCAAGAATTTGCTTCATAGTGAAGATACTGCGACACTTTCTGTGGTAGTAGATTGCTGAAATCTGTCCCTCAGGAATGTCTTTTGCCAGTTTCAAAACTGGTGCATGATTTCGTATCTGAGCTGCCCTGAGCAGAGTTCTCCATGAGTCGACACTTTGTAGTGAAACCAGCTTATCTGTATCATCAGAACAGTGGATAATGCACTCCACCCGTGGGCGCTTTGGTATTGGGTAAAAACTTGCTTGTTCACCAGTGGCCATATTCAGTCAGTTTTCACCTGCCACATACAAACAAATACATGTAACTTAGGTGTATGAACACTACTAAAACAAAGTTTACTTTGCTTCACCAGCGTCATATTACCATTATTTATCTTACATAGCCACAAATAGATACATTACCTAGTTGCTATGCAACAGCTGTATTTTGTCCACATGAGGCCGCTAAAATCAACACAAGATGAAAGTTCCTCGTAGCCACTTTAACTAATCATATTAACATATACATTAAAAGAACATGCTAACATTATGGGAAATTAGCTTACAATCTTCTCCAGAGTGAGACAAGAAGATAGATACCAGTTTCCTCTATATGTGTTTAGTAGAAAGCTATCTGGCTGCACGTTAGCCTAGCTTAGCACAATGAATGGAAGTACACAGTACTGGTTATCCTTGGTTGTTGGCCAACTAAGAACTGTCCCAGAGTTTAAGCTAGGCTAATCAGTACCAGGGGTGTTGAAATGCTATATTTGTAAAAATCTGGGCAAATACACAATCGTGAGAGGCACAGAAACAGGTTTCCTGAAAGAAAAATGAAATAGCTGCTCATTTGGAAAGGTTATCATGTATTATTTTACTTCTGTTAGTGTACCAAATAAAATGGCACCAGTGAAGTTGTGTCACCTTGGGTGATATCGATATCTGGTCTGACCCATGGACTAACTGGCTTTGGTCTAGTTAGTTTCTTAGTAATAATGCCCTTCTAATTTAAGGTTCACAATCACCTCACACAATGAAATAGTATGGGTATATTATACATTTCCTGAATCTTTACAGTCCTGTGAGTATTCCAGTTTTTGTGTTTTGTGTCCCTGATATTCCTAGATGCCACAGGGCTAAAAGAAAGTATATAGTTTAGGCGAAAATTGCAGAAAGATGTGTGTTATTGACGGGTTGAAGAGCTCAAGTGACCTCTATATTTGTGAGAAATATCCACAACAGGGCTTGAATGAAAGCTAAGAAGGTCCCCTTTAAAATGATACCAAAGACAATATTATAGAACATTGAAAAATGTCCTGACCATGAGGCTAAACCAGGATATGCACCAGCGTCTAAAATGCAATTTACTTTAGGGGGTGGTTAACTTCATGAGCTGATAACTGTGATACAGCTGCCACTCAGGAATGGTTATCATACCAAAATATCATCTACAGACATGGATCCTTTCAAAAATTATAAGTAAGTTTTGCCACCTTGAGTGTACCGAAATAGGAAATTTTGGGCTCTGGCCCATGGACTATGGTGCCTGTGACTCGTCTCCGTTGTCAGAATGGAGCGCGTTCTCCATTGGTGTTCAGCTCAACCCTGACTGGGATGGATCAAAGCCCCGCCCCCACGTAACGGTTCTGGGAGACGTCAAAGAACTTCTCCCATTTCCCACCGGCGCCATTTTCTTTGACGTGGCGAGGACGGACGGTACATGTTTCACAAGGTAAAACCAGGCTGTCTTCATCACACGCAGGATATTTTATGCTAATTTATGTTTCGTTCATGATTTGTGCTTATTTAAGTTGTAACCGTGTGTTTCGTATTGAGCTAAATAGGGGGCTAACTGAAGCAGACCGAGCAGCTGTGGTTCTAGCGTTAGGTGTGGCGCTCCCATCCGTCAGGTAGGTGAGTTATCGTGACGTCATGGTGACCAGTCTCCACCCTGACAACCAGCCTACTGACTACAATGCAGGGTGGTGTTATGAGCTAATGCTGGGGAGCAGTTTCAGAGCTGGACGTTGAAATGTGCAGTGTTTGGCGGGGGTGTTGCTAATCGAAGCAAGCCGGCTAACGTAGCCGCTGGTGGAAACGAGTGTGCTAGCCACTGGTGATTAGATTGGCAACTGAAATTCACATACGAATCCCATTTATTTACCAGGTGAAAACAAAACAGGAAAGAGAACAAATGTGCGTTCTCACACAATCTGACGTCAGAGTAAAATAACGGGTGTGGCGTGTTCCTACCGGACTGTGTTAAACGTGACACTATAAGGAGCGCCAACCTCCCTCCGCGGGACATATGCTAGGCCTCATGTCGGGTAACCATGCTGTGAACTAGACTAGCTATCTCCAGTTTATGGAAACGTCTTAAAAGTTGTCAGTTGCTACTAGGCTGCTTTAACAAGAGCTGCTTAATTAAACCAGAGCCCGAGGATATAAGGGCAGCTACATATTCAGCTGTGATTTTGTGCAAATTAAACTCTGCCATTTAGTGTAAGATTATTTGAACGTTTCATTAGCTAGCTAGTTAGCTAGCAAAGCAACGAGGCACCATAGCAACCCAGGAAACAAGTTTGCTGCATAGCCTCAAGCAAAGTTTAATTTCTCACAATCACTTGTTGATGATGATAAATGGCTACGCATACATATGTAACAATTCTGAGAGTAATAATGACACATCAATGGGGCAATTGGGGAGCTGATTTTGAGAAATTAAGCTTTTCCTGGCCTTACATCCTCTTCAGTTGAATTTGTGACAGAAAGACCTTTAGGTTGCCTGTGCAGCTTTGCTGCTTGCCCTGAAATAGCATAAGCCAGATAATTTCTAACAATCTGTTATCCATCAGACAGGCTGTGGATTAATTCAGCAGTTCGTATTAACAGACCCTGGCAACTGCCAACTTTTAAGATGTTATGAAGTTAGAGATAGCAAGGATTGCCTAGTTCATGGCAAGGTTAGCTGGCATGAGACCTCATGTGTATGTCTCACGGAGGTTCATTTTTGCTCTGTAGTATCCTGTTTTTTAATACAGTACAGTCTCATCTTATATTTACCTGAGAAATACATGGGATTTGTATGTGAAAGTGTTTTTACTCTGTCAACAGTTTTGTGTTTGTTTTTTTAAACAGAGTTGGAAAATATCAGTTTAGAAAAATATCTGTATGTGTAGTCAAGGCCTGAGATTTGTGCTTTATTTCAAAGAAATGCTGGTTCAAGTGGAGCACAAGGGAATCCTGAAATGAGTACGAATACCAATGAAGGAGGACCCGATTCATTCAAGAAGGTAAGTAAGTGAAGGGGCAGCGCACTGATTTTCACATGAGTACTGTAGCTAATTTCCCAACTGTTTGCTAAAAAATATGTAATTTTCTAAAATAAAAACTGTTAATGTCAACACTGGTATATTCAGTTGCTCGTTTATCAGGAATACTGATTGTCACAGTTGAAAGCAATGGTCTAAAACAATAAATAATGGTATAGATGGCCTTGCAGCTTTGCTTCCTGAAGGTTATAATATTCAGTATTTGTTTAAACTAATTTAGACAGCTGTGGATTCAACTCTGGTCATTTTAGAAGGGGTCAGTTTGTTGTGCTGCTGAATTGTATCACATATGCATGTTTTTATTATTCTGACCACCTTCTTTCAAATTTTACAAAGTCAATGTATAAACTGCAGTTAATAGTGAGGGAAATTACAGTAAGTGTTTTGCTCTCAGTTCCAGCTAAATTCAACTTGTCAAATGGAACCAATGTGGATCTGAAAGACTCCTCAGGAGCTGATGTGGCTACTGATATTTTTGATGAACTAGTGAGACATGCTGCAGTCTCTTTCAAGCTGTTCATTGAGGACTCAGTTAAGAAACAGAAACACCCCTCTCATTACATTTAAGGTATTAGCAGATACTTTTATTTTATCCAAACCGACTTACAATACATACATTTGTCATTAGGAAGAGAAACAACTATCTATCACTATGGGTACAATTTCAGGGTTTCCGCGGGGTTTTAAGAAGTATTAAAAGGTAGGAAATCAACTTGGTGAAAATTAAGGCCCTTAAAAGGTATTAATCGCCATTTTACAAGGTATTAAATTTTGCAGCTATCTTTTTCAAAGAATATCCCATTTGTAGTAAAAGTTTTTTCTGCTAAAAGTTCATGTGAAATTATTTGAACATAGCCTATAGTGCAAGCTATAGTGCAAGATTATGTATGTATACCAATATTTCAAGTTTTCTTTGATTTAAGGTGAGACACTACATGTGAATAGTGTAAACATTTTAACTAATAGATATCACCATGAAACTTCACCAGTTGTTTACTTACATTAAGACAATATGCGCTGGGGTGTGTAAGTGTGTGGAGGGAAGCGGTTGGGGGGGGGCATTGCAGCATACCCACTACATTATACTTGACTACACCACCTTAGGTGTCACTGATGAAAACAGTTATAACTCAAAGTGGTGTCAAGATTTAAAAAAAAAGTATTAAAAGGTAGTGAATTTAGCTTCAGTATTCCTGCATATACCCTGAACTGCAGATATTGTAGAGCGAGCCACTGCAGTGATGTTGCCTTATGCGAAATATACTATGCAACTGAATCCTACACCCTTGTCCCCTTAGAGGAGAATGAAGTCTCGGAGGTCTCCTGCTCAGATGAGGGGTCATTCTCACCAATTGTGTCTGGAAGGTCATGCTCATCAATTCAGTCTGTGAGGTCCACGGCAAGTTCAGACTCCACTGTAATTACAGAGAGCACCAAAGCACGGAGAAGGCAACTGGTAGAAGGACAACCTAATGATAAGGTGGCAAAAGATGTGAGTTGTTCTTAGGTTGTTGGTTGAGTGTCATGTATTTTCAAAATGCATTGCAGGCTTACGTGTGACCTCTATATTGCAGATGGTCTACGTAGCTTTGCATCAAAAACCAGGAGGAGAAGACATTCAAAGAGTACAACAAAACCAAAAGCCTTTCTGATCAAACAAGAAAGAAACTTGTCAACATCTTAGTGGGGGATATGATCGAGAATCATGGGTAAGTGACCAATATAGTCTTCTTCATAAACTGAAATCCTCATTAAAGTATCTGTCTTCTGTTGTCAACTTTTTACACTGGTCATGTTCAACTTATTTTGAACTAGATTTCACACTGACCTTGTCTTTAATCTGTGTCTTGCTATGGTGTAGGAGGGTCCCACCAGCCAATGTCCGCGTTACCTAGGAAAATAGACTAGTTTGGTGTGTTAGTTATGAGTTGTGCATGTTTTGACATGGTTTCTATGTATGTTAGATTGACCAAGACTTCACAGTGCTCTTTGGAGAAGACGTCTCTGGCAAGTTTATCGCAAAATGGCCAACATTCTTCAAAACCAGGATTATCACTCTCTGCAAAGACCTTCGCCCTGGTACTCATTTGGATGACCTTCTGTCCACTCAGGAGGAATTGAATGATTATGGTAAGTGATCTTACCATAATCATTGATCTGGTAAGTGAGCTGATCCAACAGGGAAGCTGGCGTTGGATCGGCTGAGGGAGCCTGGTCTACTGCATCCGGTAGGCCCAGGGACCACGGCCCCCCGCCTAGAGCTGCACCCGAGGAGGAAGCACTGAGGGCGGTCTGACTGGATGTAGCTGCTAGCCCATGCAGTCATCCTGGCTGGTGTTTGTTCTCTGGACAGACATTTTGGACTGTTGCAAATTTACTGAATGCACTGTGTTGACTGTTTGTGTGGGGCTTTTTTCAGTGCTTTGTTCTCTCCGTTTTTCTGTGTTTTTGGTGGTGTCGTTTTCTTTTGGATGTGTTTTTTGTTGCACTGCTGTGGGTTGAGTGAAAAGAAATTTCGTCTCTTTTGTGTATGAAAGTACATGACTGGGATGACAATAAATTGTTTCTGATTTGTGAAGTGTATGCAGATGTTTGTGTTTGTCAGTGTTCATGTGTGTTTATGAGCTATGACTGTATACTCATGGCATGCATGTGGTTGTTGCATTCTAATCCACTAGGATGGGACAGTGGCTTGACAGCTATCCTCCTGCTCATTCATCTCTTGCCCCGACTGCAAGAGGAAAAAGTCATGGAAAAATCAGTGCCACTGAAACTGCTGACCATGTGATCAAGTTCATGAAGGTATGTTCTAGAATAGGGATGTAATGATATGACCTTTTCAGTACGATACAATACGATACGCGATTAATATCACGATACGATATTAATCATGAAATTAATTTCTCCCCCCCTTTAATTAAATGTATACCTGACTGAAATAAAGCACACAAACAAGTATTTGCTTGTCATACAATTACTACCAGATAAAAAATATATACTTGGTCATGCAACTTAATAGGCACTTGTCTGTAACTGTAAAATGATGTATAAAATTGAAGTCATTGATAACAATAATGTGATAATTTCCCATTTATCTATGTGTTATCAGCCCATCAAATCTATTTATATTTATAATAACACTATATTCATAAGCCATGTTTTTACCCTAATGAAATTCTGACTGGAACAATGAACTCAGTAAAACATTTAATTTCAATTTTTAATTGTTATTAATCATTTATTTAAATTTCAGTCTCAAAATCAATGCACTCCTCTCACCCCGCCCTCCCTCCCTCTCGCAAGTAAGCAATGTCACCTAAGTTTGACCTAGTAGTGATTCCATAGTATTGCGCAACATGCTGGTATGCCTAGAAGTTCACGTGACGTTATGATGAACATATCAAGGATTTCTGGACTTATTTCTGCCTGTCACAGATGTTCGCCAACCTTACCTTAGATTTAACCATTTTATACCAATAGATCCCTTTGAATGGAAAGGAAAATAGTTGTTTCTATTTTATTATCGTTGTACGCTATAGGCGGCTTAGTTGTAACACCGTGTTACAACTGACCCCGCAGTGGAGTTTTCCTCAAGCCTGGCTAAAAACGTACTATGAGTTGGTTACACGTTTCAAAACGGTGTTATGTTTTAGGCAAAAAGACAGTCATTAAGGTAAGATAAGTTGGATTCGGTGACACAGACACACACAGCTCAATAATAAAAAAAAATAAGTACGATAAAGAAATTTATTTACATGTCGCGAAAACAGCCTTTCCTCTGAATCTCCACGAAAATACGTCCAAAATGTTTCAAAATTGGCAGCCAACCTTCTCATAGCAAGGAGGTAAATTGACCCTAAGCACACCCTGCTTGACCCTGTGCAACTATGTAAAATGTTAGTGTTAGGCTACATTTAACCCCGTGTTAGGTTGTGCCTCGCTCTCCCTGTGCATTCGTCGTCTCCTTCATCTGCCATTTCCTCACGTTCGCCTGGATTCATTATTCAGCTAGTTAGTCGGCTTTCTCCTCCGACAGGTAAGATAATCTGTTGTCGAACTTTTCTCTTTCTCTCTCCCTTGTAAGTTTAAAATTACTTTGGTCGTGGTCTTCTCTGCTGCTGTGTGACTGTAATGTTGATATAATGTGCAGTGCAACATCGCATACGTTTAAAACAAAGGCTCACAGGACCATTTATTTTCAATTTAAGTCATGTTTCAGTGATGTTGTGTGTTTTTTTTTTTTATTGTGCTATGTGGTTTTCAATGTCGGTGTGGCCATACGGTGTTAAGTTGAATGCTTAGTTTTAATAGCAATGTCACCACCATGACCGAACATACAAGCTTGCCTCAATAATACCGTGACACGATATTACAAAGAAATGCTTACAGTTGATATCCGTGGCCTTTTTAATTCGTGATATACCGTTTGGCGGTATATTGTTAGATCCGTATTGTAGACATATATGATGAATGAATGTTGCTTTGCTCCTTATAACACTTGAGTGACCGATGGTTTTCACCTTCTTGGTCAGCTGTGTGTGTCTCTCCCCCTTGCAACTGTTATAAGAAAACACCTCTTGATGAGGGATAGGTAGAAATGCGTTATTCCATCTTATTTTATCTTATCATTGAATATTAAAATGGTGTTTTAGGATTAAAATCTGGTGACCAAATGGTTCAAGTATATGGCTTACATATAATAATGCTCATAAATTCTTTTGGTGATATTTTGTTCACTGCAATGGTAGCATTGTAATCTCAGAAGAGGCCAAGATCATATGAGAGATCATTCAATATGGTAATGTTTTTTATGTACCTTGCCCTCTAAACAGTTGAATAGACATGCTCCATCATGTTAAAATAATTCACACCAGCCCACTCAAGAGCCCAAAAAACTGCCTTTAACAAGCCAGGTGTATCTCATTTAGAGGTGTTTCAACACCTATCCAGCTAAAGGAAGGTGGAAAATGTTTTAACTGTCTCTTGGGTGTGAACAAACACAAAACACTGTTCCTAATCCCCTTCCCTCACTCTTAGGTGGGTACGAGCATGGTGACGTTCCTTGAGAGAGTTGGATCAGCACAGCCCTTCCTCCTCTGCGTTGGAGAAAAGGAAGAGTAGTATCCAGAAGTTTTACATCATCCTGGACCAGAAGGCCATTCCCTGTGTGGCGCAGACAGCTGTGGCTGCCTTCGACGAACTGTTTAAGGCACACTTTCTGTTTGCTGTATCCTATGATGAGGCATTGTAACATTTCTACACATTCATCCAAACAACTGTATATGGCATTGACTTGGGCACTGCAAAGGAGAGTCCAAGGGTCAAGGAAATCAGGGTTAGAATTAATAACATTGAGGTTTGAAAATGTTCACCTGTTAGATTTGCAAGGTACAGCACACAAGTTGTTCAGTTTTGTTTTTTTTCAACATTTGACGTTTAGCCATGCTTTGTACCCAGGGCGTACTTTGCATTTGAAATGTGGTGAACATGGGCGCTCATCTGTGTTTTACACTTATTGTGGATTCAAGAAACATTTGTTGAGAGTTCATGGAGATGGTGTAGCTTCGAGTTCTGTTGATGATTTGAACAATGTGGACAATAATGTTTGTGCCTCCTGACTTACTGCCAAGTGCTGATCCTCCGATCAGTTACCCTGCACCTCTTGAAGAAAGACAGTTACTGGATATGTGTAGCTCTATTATCGCTCAAGTACAAGCATCTGGAGTCTCTGATAGTACTATGCAGTCTTTAGTTGATTCAATGGAGGAACTTGTAAATGACATCCATGTCCAAGTGCAGGATGCTGTTCTTAAATGTCTTTCATCTGAGGTAACTGAACAAGTCTTAGATAAGGTTTAAGACTGTTTTGAGCAGCTTGAAAATCCATTGTCACTCCTCAATCCCGAAACTAAGAGGCAAAGACATTTTGAGAAAAAAAGGGAAAATCGTTGAACCTGTAGAGCATGTTCTTGGTGTGTGTTACGATGTGTGCAGAGATAGAACGACTGGTGTATACAGTCACGTTCCAGTCAATAACAAATTCATTTATGTGCCAATTTTGGGGACTCTTGAGTCTATATTTACCAACCGGGAACTCAACAAGTGTTTCCAGCTAGTAAAGCTTCATAAAGATGGTGTTTTCAAAGACATTAATGATGGTTCATACTTAAGAAATCACACATTATTTTCACAGCAAGAACATGCGCTTCAGATTCCGCTTTATTACGATGACTTCAAAATGGCCAATCCGCTCGGATCTAAAAAAGGAGTACACAAACTTGGCTGTGTATACCAGTGTTGTAGTCGAGTCACTAAACCTCGAGTCCGAGTCGAGTCTCGAGTCCCCAGTGTTCGAGTCCGAGTCCGAGTCACCAAAGAAAAGTCGAGTCGAGTCCGAGTCGAGTCCCCATTACCTGAGTCCGAGTCGAGTCCCTATTACCCTAGTCAGAGTCCGAGTCATCAAGGTTGAGTCTGAGTCGAGTTCCAAGATGGCTCCAGTGATCCACTCGGGCACAAAGATCTGACATACAAATAAAAAAGGTCTACATTAAACAAAAATGACACAGCTGTCACCATTTCAAAGGGAGTTTAATTACTTTGTGACACGATAGCCAAACAAATGCACACCCACACACTCGCACACATGCACGCGGAAGCATGCGCGCACACACACATTTTTAGAACAGTCTGAATTTCTTTGACATTCTGAACATTGGATGTGCTTCAAAACACATTGATAGCTTTGAATAGCATGATGTTAGCAAATGGTGGAAACAGTATACAGAAGTAAGTTCCACAGCATACAATACATTCATAAAAACTAGTCAAAAGACATTGTCTCTTAGGAATAGTTAGGAACAAAAGGCTGGTGGCACTAGTTTTAAGCATACACGTTGCATTTCAAAAACACAAGATCTGACAGCATGGAACTACTCAACCTTGCACGGTGAGGCCTCATCAAAATGCCTCCATGACTAAATACCCTTTCAATGGGCGCACTGGAGGCAGGGATAGAGAATACCTGTGTGGCAATCTGATAGAGAGGGTAGGGAATTTGGATTTTTTTTGCTGCCAAAACCTGAGGCACGGGACTGAGTCAGAGTCCTGCTCAGTGATCAAGTTGAGGTATGCAGTCAACTGAGCCTGGCCAGACGGCTTCTTCTCGGTGGAGGAGGGAGTCCTCCTATAGTGGGAGAACATTCTCAACAGCTTCTCAGGAGGACACTCTGAAAGTTCACCTTCCCCTGGTCCTGTTGCTTCCGCTGCATCTGCTGTTGATACCGCTTGCTTGTCACCCTCTGCCTTTATATACTCTGAAATGAGAGGGGGGCATGGGGGACTCATTACAAATATGTTATTGACTAGGCCTACATGACAAATGACATGTCTATGTGCTTTATTGTAACACCTTCAATGATATAAACATCACAACAATCAAATAGTTAATCACTTAACTAACATTAATCAAAACATTTCTCACCTTTGATCTCAGTCTTCAGCACATCTTTGATGTCACTGTCCAGCTGCACATCATGTTCTAGCCACTGGAAGCCAAATGCTGGGTCCAACACAGATGCTATGAAGTAGGCATTGGTGAAAGGAAATTTGGTGGGGCCTCTTCCTTCAGCTGGCTCACATCCTGGTATCTTGACTGCACTGAAAACCTCTGCAAACCTTGTTTTCAAGGAGCTCTCCAGAGCTCTCCCCAGAGGCCCACAGTATCTGGCTTGTCCTCTTATTTCCTGCAGGTGACAGCGCAGAGTGAGGACACAGCGCACAATCACACTGACGGTGACAGTAGTCTCACCCTGAGTTAGGTTGGTTGCCTCTAAGAACGGATCAAGAACTTCGATCAGTTCTTTAAGCTGAGCATACTCTCGCGGGGATAAGATAAGGCTTTTGTGCCCCTCTGATTCCAACACACTGGACAGCTTTTGCATGTCTAAATGCACATAAGCCTTCACCTGCTTCAGAGTGGAATTCCATCATGTGGCATTCGCTGTTGGAATTGTTGCATCACCAAAACACGCTTCAAAGCCGTCTTTAAACGAGGTGCCACTGTGGAGGAGGTTGGCTGCACGGGATAGCTTTGCTAGGGTGCTTGACAGCCCACTGGTGTCTTTCAGACCATCTTTTATGACCAACTGCAGTGAATGTGTGAAGCATGATAGTCTCTGCATCTCACAGTTCTCAGCCAAAGTGTCATTGACTGTCTGTTGATCTTCTGGCATCAGGTCTTGCCATATTTCATCATCCTCCTCAAATGTGCTGGGATCATGAGCTTCAGCATCACAAGGATCCTCTAGGGGAAAGCTGGCCTGGAAAGCTTTTCTCATGTTGGATGCATTGTCAGTTATGACAAAGTTGATCTTGTCCTTAATCAGGTATTCTTCAGCACAGCATTCAAACATCATTGCAATCTTCTCTCCTGAGTGTTTCCCATGCACTCTTTTGCAGGAAAGAAGATATGACTGAAGGCTGAGTTCCTGTTTTTTTTATCCATTGCCACTGTGTGTGCTGTCACTCCAAGGAATGACTGCATCTTTCGTTCACTCCAAATGTCTGTGGTAACAGCAACACTCGATGCTTCTGCCAGCTGGCTCTTTATCTGTTCTTTCTTGACTTCCACCATTCCTGGAATGGTCATAGAGGAAATTGTGGATCTTGCTATGGGCCGGTACTGAGGGTCCAGGACATGCAGGTAGTGCTTGAAGTCCTCGTTGTCAATGATGGAGAGTGGCAAGCAGCACTTAATGATTAGATCTTTTACAAGGACATCACTTATAGCCTTCTGACGTGGATGTTTGAGGTCGTACATCCTTTGCTGTCCATCATTTAAAAATGATGTGATCATCTTCTGACCTGGAGCAGCTGGCATCACATCTGAAGCAGTGGAGGCACGGTATTCTTGGAACCTAGGGGAAGATAGGATACACACTTTAGCTTGCTGATGCCAAACTGTTTCAAGTAATCTTTCTCACAGCAAAAAATGTGTAACGTTATAGCTATAACAATATGCAATAACAATACAAATGTTACACATTATACACATAGTGGTTTGAACCATAACCAGTTAAGTTACATATTTAGTTATCTATATAACTAACATTACCATATTAGTAGATTAACTAATGTAAGCTAGCTGGATAAATGAAAAGTATGAGAAAAGATACATAATTTATGAGACTAACAGGACAGGGATTAATTAGCAAAACCCAGTCATTTAATTATTGATTTAAGTATGTTACATGCTACCTAGCTGAGCTTTAACTCTCTATCCTCCGTGAGTCTGTATGTTTATTCTGTATGGGTCAGGGAGGGTGTCATTTTGTTAGAAGACAGAGCCAGTTCATAGTACTGTTCAAAAGCTATGTCGCGCATGTCTATTTTTAGAATTTGACACACCCAATGCTGCATATATGCAAAGAAAAATATCCCCATATTTACAGTAGCCTATGCGGTGTCACGAATCACGATACGGTTCGGTAGTTTTCGGTACATCGGGGGGAAAATGCCACATCCGTCAAATCTTGTACCGTCTCCAGCTCTCAAGAAAACCAGTGGCGGCATCCACATTAGCTTTCTTCAATTAGTCCATTTAGCGAGTAATAGCCTACAATTATTTTTATTTGCATTGTAAAGTTGTGCACATTTTATCAACATTATTTGTGGATGCATATAGGCTAGACTTCTTCCTTCTCCGCACTTGGAGAATATTCATGGCGGAGACCTGCAATGTGCGGATTTGTTATTGCTAGTTAAGATTAATGCTAACATGGTAGTTCAGTGTGGTGTGTTTTTTCCGTTAAGTGTATGCTAGTTGGTAATTAGCTAAATGATAAATAGGAAAAATCAGTTTTAATCTCCCTATAACATGAAGACGCTGCGTGTTACTTACCAACTCATCATTAGTGAGATCGATGGCACGCTCGTACCGAAAGCGAACCGTACTGTGACTTTTCTGTGCAATGCTGCATTAGCATTCTAACAGTAACGTTACTTAACTTACCTATACAATTTCACTTGGTTCTAGTGATATGATATACCCGCCATACCACCGAACCCAACGGTTCTAGTGACATGATATACCCGCCACACGACCCAACCCAACGGTTCTAGTGATATGATATACCCGCCACACGACCTGACCCAACATCTTGGACCAGTGGTTGAGTTACTTCAGAGGCTATTGTTACCGTAGCTAGATAGCTAGCTAGCTAACGTTAACTGATCACCATCAACTGACTGCATATCACTTACTTTTCTGGGTGCATCCTTGACAGATGTCTGTTGAAGTTTGAGGTTGTCCCGGTCTTCTCCTCAATAGTTCGTTTACATATCGAACATGTAGCAGTGATCTTGCTGGAATTTGTTGTAAAATCTGTGTAAGCAAAGAGCACAATTCGGGGCGTCTCTTTAGGCATCTTCGCGCTACTGAACATGACGGTATGCACGCCACGTGAATCCGCATGTAGGTGGAACACACGTGCCTGCCCTTACACGAAATTGAATAATGTTACAGTATTAATATAGCTATCAATTTATTTTAATAGGGCCTATTATTTTAAAAAAATCTAACAAAAACAGTCTTTATCAATTAAAAAGTCAGAGTCCGGGTCTCCAACTTCCGAGTCCGAATGCAGTAAATTCGCGAGTCCGAGTCCAAGTCCGAGTCATCAGTGCTCAAGTCCAAGTCGAGTCACGAGTCATGAAAATCAGGACTCGAGTCGGACTCGAGTCCGAGTCCTGGACTCGAGTACTACAACACTGGTGTATACTTTATGTTAAGGAATTTGCCAACCAGGCTAAATTCACTTTTCATGAACATTCATCTTGCGGTGCTTTTTCATTCTGAGGATTTAAAGAAATATGGTTTTGGTCAAATCCTACAGCCTCTTGTCCATGACTTAAAAGTTTTGGAGACACAGGGAATCCAGGTGCCCTTTTCAGATACACCATTGAAGGGATCTGTTATTCAGGTTACTGGGGATAATTTAGCTATATGTGGCCTATTTGGTATGGTTGAGTCGTTCAGTACATCTTATTGTTGCCGATTTTGTTTAACTGACAAAACAAATATGTCCTGATATAACTGCCGCCTCTGGAAATGAAGTGTAGTATGACAGTCTATATGTAGTTGTTCTGGATAGGACCTACTAGGTCAATACCTATTTTTGTCCAAGGCCTGGGTGGTAGTTCAAGTATGTCCGATATAACAACTGCCTCTGGAAATGAAGTGTAGTAGTCTATGACAGACAATATATAGTTGTTCTGGATAGAACCTACTAGAGCAATACCTATTTTTGTCCAAAGCCTGGGTGGTAGTTCAAGTGGTTGGAGGGGTTGATCTCTGTGTAGCAGCTGGTTGAGCACACAGGCAGACCAGTTTCTAATCAGTCTCTCAACATCTATGTCCGTGCTAGGCCAATAGAACTTGCTCCTCAGATATTGTTTTGTACGTACCACTCCTTGGTGTGTCTCGTGTGCGATCCTCAGCATTTGTTTCACCATTGCTTTTGGTAACACAATACGGTGTCCTCTCAGTATAAGTCCGTGTGTACTTAACTCTTCTGCATATCTGTTGTATGGCTGCAATTCCTCCGGGACTGGGTTTGACCATTTTCCTGTCCCCACACTTGTCTTCAACTGCTTGAGTGTTTCATCCTCAGTCATTGCCTGTTTGATGTCCTTATGTGTTATTGCTTGCACACCATGCATAGTCACTGAAAGCACTCTGTCCACACATGTTTCCACATACCCATTATCCTCTGTCTCTGGTAAGGGAAGTCGTGATAATGAATCCGCCACATTGGATATTCCTACTATGTGTTCGATCTTATAGTCATATGGTTGTAGTCTCAAGCCAAGTCTCTGTATTGGGGGTGGTAACAATGTTGCTTTCTCTGGGTTGACCATGTAAAGGAAGAATTTGTGATTTGTTTGCAGTGTAAACTTGCCCCCCCCCCCCACAAGTATGTTCTAAAATGTTCCACTGCCCAAACACAACCGAGAGTTTTACGCTCTATCTGAGAATAGCGGTGTTCTGTTGGAGTCAATGAACGGCTCGCATAGGCTATTGGCTTGCTCTGTCCATCTGATTGGGTTTGTAACAAGACCGCCCCTAGTCCTACTGGGCTCGCATCACTAACGACTCGGATTCCCAAGCATGTCTGCTTCCTTCTAGCGCTGTGGCTTTCCTTTGATCAGTGTGCCTCTTTGTGAGGTGAACATGGTTGTATTTCGCCCTGTAACTTCTGTTCTCAGAAAATAACTTTGATTCTGCTTGTGCAGCTTCAAAAGCCCTCGCAATTGACAGTGCTTTGTCTAAAACCAGTCCTTCCTCCAGTTACAATATGTCACGCAGTTTTTTCATTGCACATTTTTCCACAGTCTGATCTCTTAGCATATCATTTTCCAGTGTGCCGAAGTCGCATGATTTAGCCAGTTCTCTTAATGCGTTCACAAAAGCATCTATAGACTCTTCTGGTAACTGCGCGCTCTGTCTAAATTTGTGTCTTTCCAAAACCACATTTCTCCGTGGCGTGAAATATGCATCTAGGACTGCAACAGTCTGAGCATATTGTAACGTGCATGGATAAGAAGACACGCTGGCCGCTGGCTCGCGGGTCTGACCCTTTAGTCGAGCGGTTAACGATGTCTCCTGCGGTGCGGGCGATACGGGTTCGCGTCCCGGCCGTGGCAGTTCCTGTGGTTGCGTTGCCCCCCGAATTCGCTACATTGGTGTCAGAAGTGGGATGGAGCGACCGTAAGGCCATCGGAAGCGTGTGCGCCCTGAGGCGTGAAGGAGCTGATATACTTAAGCGCGGGGACGCGCTTCCCGAAGGAGGGAGGTAGTGTAACATGCATGGATAAGAAGACACGCTGGCCGCTGGCTCGCGGGTCTGACCCTTTAGTCGAGCGGTTAGCGATGTCTCCTGCAGTGCGGGCGACACGGGTTCGCTTCCCGGCCGCGGCAGTTCCTGTGGTTGCGTTGTCCCCCGAATTCACTACATTGGTTTCAGAAGTGGGATGGAGCGACCGTTAGGCCATCGGAAGCGTGTGCGCCCTGAGGCGTGAAGGAGCTGATATGCTTAAGCGCGGGGACGCGCTTCCCGAAGGAGGGGGGTAGTGTAACGCGCATGGATAAGAAGACACGCTGGCTGCTGGCTCGCGGGTCTGACCCTTGAGTCGAGCGGTTAGCGATGTCTCCTGCGGTGCAGGCGACACGGGTTCGCTTCCCGGCCGCGGCAGTTCCTGTGGTTGCGTTGTCCCCCGAATTCGCTACAATATGTACCTTTCTCTCCCGGTAGATTAGCAAAAATCCTCTGAGTGGGCGCTGTCTAAATTTGTGTCTTTCCAAAACCACATTTCTCCATGGCGTGAAATATGCATCTAGGGCTGCAACAGTCTGAGCATATGTACCTTTCTCTCCTGGTAGATTAGCAAAAATCCTCTTGAGTGGGTGCTTCAATACAATGCAAAAGAATAGCTCTCTTTACCGCATCCTGTGCATGAATAGTTCCGCTGGCGACTTCAAAGAAATTATACGAGTCCTTCCTTAACGTGTTCCGTGAATAAATCAGATGCTCCGAGGTTTGGTGGGACTAGTTGAGCATGGTAGGCGGGTCCTGGTGCGGCTGAGGCTGCGGATTGCTGTCCTCCATCCATGGCTATCGAATGCTAAAATATCCTAGCCTAGCTTACTTTGCTAGCAGTTCCAAACTTGCACTTTCCTGGCAAAGTGAACGTGAATTATGTGTCATCCTTCCTTGCCTTTGAGTTCGTTGCAAATTAGCAAATGACCATCCTCGTCGCCATAAAAGTTGTGTTGTTTAAAGAAGTCCTTGGTTCTTTTAACTTGCTTTAATAATGTAGCCAAGCTGGCCGAGCAGTGACGCACTGGAGGCAGTGTTATTAAAAATGGCAAGATGGATTTATTGTCTTGGTTATGGTATCAAATTTTGCCAGTCAGGAGAGGGGAAAATTTTTTTTTAAAAAAACCTCCCAATATAATCTCAATTCCTAACTAAACTTTAAACTACAATTTACCTTCAATAATTAAACTCAAAAGATAACGCTCAATCCTGGCATTCAAAGTTCCTGGCCTATAGACAGGTGTTGACCCCTGCTCATGTAACGACCCTCACTTGTGCAGGTGTTCGTGATAGAGATTCAGACCAGGGGTTCCTAACAGTGGCTTTTATTGCCTGCATTCACAAATAAAACAACAATCCATGAGATTTCTGCTGCAACGCGACTGCATACAAGTCTCCAGCGGA
Organism: Lampris incognitus; assembly: GCF_029633865.1. Taxonomy (NCBI): domain Eukaryota; kingdom Metazoa; phylum Chordata; class Actinopteri; order Lampriformes; family Lampridae; genus Lampris; species Lampris incognitus. The sequence goes on from NC_079215.1 coordinate 61,845,064, forward strand.
GATGGTCTAGCTCTAAGGTACGGATAGCGCAAATGCCCAAAATGTGTCAAAGCGAAAGTAAATAGACAAACAGTCGCGCAGCCTCATATTTAACCTTAGTGAATGCGGTACAACATCTGGGGTTTACACAAACCATCAAAAAGCATTGGATTACAATAACATGTTAAAATACAAATTTTGGGAGAATTCACTTTATCTGAGTGAGGTCATTTTCAACTCTGTTACACCCACCCCCACTGAATTCTGGACAAAATTATACACATGTTCGCAAACTATAGCTATGATTCATCTGGTGTCATGGGACTACACACAAGAAGACCGACTCTAGAAGTATCCTTTAAGGATGCGGTGGACAGAGAGCGATGTCAAAAACTCTCCAACCAACCACCGGTTATAGAATGCCTTACACATTCTACACTTGCCTAAAAACTGTCAATACACATAGAAGTAGGTATAAGTGTTCACCTAGTACCGCACTTCTAAGGACATTAGAAAGATCTGCAAAAAAAAGAAAAAAACAAAGAGACTTATGCCCTAAGAGCTTGAACTACAGCGCTGCGTACAGTCTGAACATTCTGCCGCAGTCGTCTAGTGACATCTCATCCAGCTATCGTGTAAAGGAGCCTGTTAACTGGTCGAACGACACGACCCAGACGTGTAGTGCGGTGTGGTGCAGACTCAGGCAGTTCAGTGGGTGCAACAGTATGTGCAGCGTCACTTACAGAGTCAGAAGTAACTGTAGACAAAACTGTGTGATGGCCACTAACAGTCGAGGTGTCATCCCTATCAACAGTGTCATCAGTGATTGAGGCGTGAGAGAGTTCAGAGTGTGAGTCTGGGACCTTGTCAGTCAACACGTCGTTAGTAAAGTCAGTAGAAGGCTCCCTAGCACCTCCTTCAGGAGACTGTTGACTTGGGGTGTTGTTCAGGTGACTGACCCATTCTCTGGTTCTCTCCTCAGACGCAGGCAGGATATCTGAGTAATTTTCAGGTTCAGGGACGCTCACAAGACTGTGCACATCATCAACTCCACATTGAGTCTCATCCTGCTGAATGGACACTTGAGTCTGAGTGTGCTCTGACGTAGCTTGACCTGAGGCCATGGAATGGACAGAGACGGAGGACTGGACGGAGGACATTGAGAGACCAGACTGAGAAGACTGTGGCACATCTTGAATAGGAAGAAAATTCACCAGCATAAGTAGATTACGATGGACAGTCCGCTCATGCCCTGTGACAGTGTCCTGTATCTTATATGTGTGCGTTTGGGGATTCAGCTCAGTCACAGTATAAACAATAGACTCCCATCGGTCAGCAACTTTTCTCTTTCCTCTCTCTTTCTTATTAGCCACAAGCACTCGGTCTCCAATTTCAATTGTCGGTCCTTTCGCTTTCCTGTTATACAGTCTTGCCTGTCTGTTCTGTTCCTTTGTCACATGCTCTTGAGCAATTAACATGGCTTCCTTAAGGTCCTCAGACAGCTTCGTGACATACCTGCCAAAGTCGGTCACATCAGGGTCAGTCAAGATGTTTCCAAACAGGATATCTACTGGAAGACAGGGCACCCTTCCAAACATCAGGTAAAATGGTGCATATCCTGTTGTCTCATGGGCAGTGCAATTGTACATGAATGTGAGAGTTTGTAAACATCTGGGCCAGTCTTGCTTTGATTCTGAGGGAAGAGCTCTGATCATATTGCCCAGCGTTCGATTAAAACGTTCGACGCTGTCATTTCCCATCGGGTGGTATGGAGTAGTATGGGACTTTCGCACACCAGATAACTAGAAGTTCAGCGATCAACTCGCTTTCAAAGCTTGGACCCTGGTCACTGTGGATCCCCTCAGGGAATCCATAGACGCAGAAATACTTCTCCCAGAGGACTTTCGCTACTTGTTTGGCTGATTGATCCCTGCAGGCAAAGGCCTGAGCCAGTCTGGTAAAATGGTCGGTCATTACTAAAACATCCACAGATTTGTTGTGCAAATCTTCAGCTGACCAGAAATCAATGCATACAAGTTGCAGTGGTCTGGAAGTGACAATACTTTCAAGAGGAGCTCTTCCTACAGGCTCGGCCATTTTGCTCACTATACAACGCTGACAACGACGAACGTATTCTCTCACATCTCTGTCCATGTGCAGCCAAAATAATCTCTGTCTGGCAATGCTCAGGGTTCTTGAGTGACCTTGATGACCTGCACTGTCATGCACTCCTTTCAAGACTTTAGTCTTCAGACAATCAGGAACAACAAACTGATGGCGTCTTGTCTTCGAAATTTGATCACGTGACACTCTGTACAAGACGTCATCACTCAGAACAAACTTTTCCCAGTGTTTCAGCAGCCTTAGGACTTGACTCGACTCCTGTGCTCTTTCCCGTCTGGATGGTCTCCGAGACCTCTCAACAAAAAAACGAATGCGAGACAACATACTATCTCTAGACTGTGCATCACGGAGATCTCCAGCAGTAAAGGCAGGCAGGCTGGGCAAACCGTCAGGAAAGAGCTGGGGTAGGTGACGCACAAGGGCTGTCGCACGCGTCTTTGCTCCAGAGACCCATTCAGTGTGTGACTGGATAACAGCAGAGACTTCCTGTGTGGATAAAGACTGAGCTGACATAGGAAGGGACTGGGTATTTGTGGCTACAAGATGTGTTTGCTTCTCTGCCATTACAGACTGGTTGGTTGACTCTCTGAAGGTCTGTTGAATAGCTGTGTCAGACAAAACAGCAGCTTCTCTGGTGAGGTCATGAAGTGGTTCACTGACCAGTCTGCGACCGACACTTTTGCAAAAAGGGACACGGCTGAGAGCGTCAGCAACAATATTTCTTGGGCCTGGCACATATTTGATGTCAAAATTGTAACTGGCTAATTTTGACACCCATCGCTGCTCACAACAGTCAAGTTTAGGTTTAGTCATAATATGAGTCAATGGATTATTGTCAGTCCACACAGTAAAGTCGTGGCCTTTCAACCAGTGGCTAAACTTGTCACAAACTGACCACTTCAGTGCAAAAAACTCTAATCGATGGGCTGGATAGTTCTTCTGTGACCGAGTTAAGGACTTGCTAGCAAATGCAATTGGTCTAGCCACTGAGTCACCTTCACGCACTTGAGATAAAACGGCCCCAAGGCCATCCAACGAGGCGTCCGTAGACAGCAAAAACGGTTGACTAAAGTCTGGGTGGGCCAAAATAACGGAATCTATGAGGGCCTGTTTGAGTTCAGCAAATGCCCTATCATGGTCAGTAGTCCAGTCGGTTGATTTTAGTTTGCGGCTCACTACAGCACACCTAGGTTTTCGGCCTTTCTTCTGTTTCTGACCAGCCATCAGTGAGAACAGGGGCTTCGCAAGGGCTGAGTATCCTGGGATGAAGTGCCGATAAAAATTTAGCATGCCAAGAAAAGATCGTACACGTTTCTCAGATGGTGTCACTCCATCCGCTTCCATCAAGTCAGTCACAGTCATACTGCTTATGCTCTCAACTTTGCCTGGGTCAGTCGAAACTCCATGCTCGTCAACAATATGGCCAAGGAATTTGACAGACTTCCTCAAAAAGTAGCATTTCTTAGGTGCCAATTTCAAGTTGTGGGCACGAAGTCTTTTGAACGCCATTTCAAGACGTGCAAGGGCAGAACTTTCATCAGGAGCAAAAATCAAAATATCATCTAAATAGCATAACAGACTTAGATAATTTTGATCACCAAAAATGGAAGTCATCATTCTCATGAAACTCCCTGGACTGTTACAGAGCCCCTGTGGCAGCCTGTTGTATTTGTAAAGCCCCATAGGTGTAGTGAACGCTGAATACTTCCTGTCATCCTCATGTAAGGGCATGTTATAAAATCCTGAAGTCAAGTCCATTGTGCTGAACAGTGAATTGCCACCAAGTGCTGCCAAGCAATCGGCCTGATGTGGCAGAGGGTGAGCGTCCTTCAAAGTCCTCTTGTTCAGCCACCTGAAGTCAGTACACACACGCAAATCACCATTCTTCTTCCAGATAAGGACTAATGGTGAGGCATACTCGCTTGTTGACTTTCGAATGATCTCTTTTTCTTCCATTTCACTTAAGACCTGACGTAGTTTTTGATACTGGCTCGGTGGCACACGTCTGAAAGGAAGTCTGAATGGCTTTTGGTCAATCAAGTGGATTCTGTGGACAAACTCTTCTGCTTTGCCGCAGTCAAGGTGGTTGCGTGAGAAGACATCCTGGTAGTGAACAATAAGTTTGGACAACTTGTCTTTACAGTCCGATGACGCATCACACATGCTGATGTCCAGCTCACTCAGGCCAATGGACTCTAGATTCTCCCCAGCACATCTTGCATCAGGACAGACAGGAGTAGCAGGCACGGTGGAAGCGCTCTGATAACCACTGACTAGGTCTAAATCTTCCAAAGCGACACAGGGTACCAGGTCAGCAAGCTTAGCGTTACGTCTCAAAAACAAAGGCTTTTCAGAGACATTCATCGCTTTCAAGGGAACCCATCCATCTGCCCACAGGGGTGTGACAACTCTGGCGACCATCAGTCCTTTGGGTGCAGACCGTGCTGACGTAGGCTCTGTCATTACCGCACTACCAGGAGACACGTGTGAGTTTTGGCAGCTTTCCTCACAGAAGGTATTCACAGCCGGGTTGAAGCCAAGTGGCCGAGTTGCAACGTACTGTGCCTATCTTGTCAGGCATTTCATCAGCGCCCCATCTATGCAAGCCAGCTAGCATGGAGAGAAAATGTTCGGTTTCAGTGTCGGTAGAGGACGGTGCAGAAACTGCTGTCCAGTACGTACTACACTTCTTTGACTCACACAGTATGTGTTTGATCACATTGGTTCCGATAATTAGGTCATCATGTTGTCCTTCAACTACAATCGTCGGCACAATCATTTTGCAGTCATTAACTTCCATGTTAATGTAAAAGGCTGACTTCGGGTGCACTCGTCGACCACCGACACCAATGAGAGTCACATCGGTGGAGAATCTCTCTGCTTCACACACTGCCCCAACAGAGAGCAGGTTACGCATAGCAGTATCACTGACTGTACATGCCATTGAGCCACTATCTAGCATACCCCCAAGAGTCACTTTGCCGCCCACCTTCACTGGTACGTAAAATAAGCTGTCACTGCCACCCACAGTCTGAGTGTTTTGATACACAATGTTTGTTGACTGAAATTGAGAAAAATTGACAAAATTAAAAGTTGAATCAAAAATATCGGTGTCTAGCGAGTGGGAGGATTCTTTATGACCTGTATTGCCTCCCTCTGAATACAGGTCAGCTAGTTTCCCGAAGCCGGGCTGAGTTGGGGCAGGGCATTGTTTGGACAGTGCTGCCTTGAGTGACCAGGGGCCAGGCACTTGAAACAGAGGGGTCCTCCCTATAGTCCCCGGGTCCTATAGTCCCCGGGTCCTATGTTCCCCGCTTTGTATGAGACCGGGGAATATCGGACCTTTTTGTATACAGAGGGCCCTATATTCCCGGGGCCGTGCCTATAGTCCCCGGGTCCTATGGGACCCTTTCGAAAAAAAAGGGTCCCATATTCCCCGTTTTCCCCTAAAAAGGTCCTATAATCCCCGTTGCAATAGACACCGGGGAACATAGAACCCTCTTTTGGAAAAAGGGTCCTATATTCCCCGCTGTTTCCAGGGGAACATAGGACCTTTTTCCAAATAAAGGGTCCTATATTCCCCGCTATTGCCAATCGAGGAACAAACCGGGGAACTTAGAACCCTTTTTGCAAATTATTTCCTTAACGGGTCCAAAATAATAAAAACTGGGGTCATGGCTGAGATGTAGGCTATGACAATCTATTCCTCCGCTGATTAAATTAGGCCGTATTACCATTGTTGGCTGTTGTATATCGCAGGCCACCTTGCGTGCGTATCCAAATTCGGCCTAGAGGAGGCTGTAATTTGCTTTATTGTTATTTCTTACCAATATTTACTGCAGTAGGCCTAGTTAGTTGGCTCTCCGGCTCAGCATGGACAGTCGGCAACCAACGCAAGTTTGTCTATAGCCTAATAATAGCCTAATTATAAAAGAGGCCTAATAACAAATAACAATTACAGGCATAATACTATCAATAGTAACACTGATAATAGGCTATTAATAACAAAATGCTTCTAGTAAAAGCTTGGCTGAAAAAGGGTTGGTCTATGGCAGAAGCCCCCCAGAAAAGGCATGGTCTAAAACAAAAATCTCCAAGGCCTAACTAGCCTAACGTTAAGGCTTTTTTCTTCAAAAAAGCAACATGAGTAGTCCTAGCCCATTAGGCTACTCAGCAAAGAGGGGCTAAAACCTCTACTCAGCCTATCTGAAAATGTGATGGCTTACAGCCCTCCAATATGATTCCGAATCTCTGTGACCAGCATCCAGTTGACCCTTGAGCCGCAGGAGACGGGCCTCCAACCTCCTCCACTTGGGCTTCCGCCTTGTGGGAGCATCTCCTCGCTCCGCCATCTCCAGCCTTTCCTCTGCCAGGGTTTGCTGGTCCTTAATGTGGCGCAGAAACATCCAAAGGGATGGGTGGCGCACTTGGACCGCATCATTTAGAGTGCGATGATAAGCTACAAAAACAAAAACAAGAGGTTAATCATGTAAACTGTTAAAGAAATGTGAATATGCTGAACATGTTGACAGTGGCTTGATAAACATGAATGCATAATACAGCTTTAGGAGTGTAGGCCTTTGTGTGATGTAGACCTCCAAAAATTATGCTGGATTGTGTTAAACTGATTTTTAAAATGAAAGTTAAACACATAGCCTATGGTGAATTCCACAGCTAATTGATGGAAACAATGTAGATTCATCAAGCTTTAAGAGTATCCAAAGCAATGGTTGACTGTGAGTCCTACACCGATGCTATATTATTTTTTTAAATAATGATACAAATAATCGACTAAAAACAGTATAGCCTAATTTACACAACCATAATCATACAATTGGCCTACGTTATCATAGCCTGCACGCTTCTGTGGTGTTGCATGAAAATGTTAAGCGTGTTATGGGCCACACATCAAAAATAAAGTCTGTTCGCTGATTATTCGATAAATCAGAAAATAAGTCTTAGTCACTTACACTCAACGTGGTTGTTGGTCCTTTGCTCCATGTTGCGTGCATAGACGTTCCACATTGGATGTGGGAAGAGGGCTCCATCATGGACGTATGTGTTCCCGACATACTGCAGGAAGTCATGCAGCTCTGGATGGTCCCGCTGGACGCGCCTCGTGTCTGGGTGGTGAACGAGCAGGGCGAAGTTGCCTTGAACTGTGTCCAGTGGTAGGTGGCCGAGTGCCATCACCTTTCGGATGACTGCTGCCAACTGAAGGTCATCCCGGAATGCAGTAGTCAGTCCAAGTCTTTGCACCCTCTTCCACAGGGCTTGACTGAAATGGAAGTAGCATCCACTCACTTGTGCCCTTGGAAGTTCTGTTTCCAGCGCATTGATAAGCGCCTGTTCAAAGTCGCATATGACCTTTTGAGGTGCCCAGTGGTGCTGCGTAATCCTCCTGGTTTCCCGTTTGATGCAATCGAGCACCTGCCAGTAGTGCCCAATTGTGCGCTGGCCCATCAGCGCATGCACAAGAGGGATAACGAAGCCATGCATGTTTCCAAGTACTGTAAAAACTTGGCTGAAGGGGCGGGGGCACGTTCTGAACGTTGTATCCATATATATGGTTCCACAGCCTCGCAGCTTCCTGATGTTTCCCTCTGTGGCAAACACAGCGATAGCCCACTCGTTGTCTTGGTGCAGGAGGAACTGTTCCCTGTCCCATGTTTCAGCCCATGCACCTTCGATGACGACATCCTCAAGTGTAGCTGGAATCGGGGGCGTGACTGCTGCGCGTGCTCTGGCCATAACAGTCCTTACAGACTGGAATCCTTGTGGTGGTGGTCTGTCGCCGCCACCTTGGATTTGACGTTGCCGATGCTGCAGGACCCTTTGCGCATTATAGATCCTTCTGATTGGGACTGTTGGCTCCCTCGCAACTTCTGCAATCACCCCCTGTCGGAATTCGGCACGGTGCACCATTTCTCCGTCAGGGGGATGCACGTGTTCCCCAACATCGTGCACAATAATGTTAGCATCCACGTCCTCCACTTCAAATCTATTTGTGATCAGTGGCACTCTACAGTTCCACCTCCATCACCTCCATCTAATGGTGTCTTGATTGGTGCGGTGCTTCTGATATCTGAAGTTCTCATGTACCAACACTTTGCCCCCTCGATCACCATCCATAACTATCGCCATTGTTTGTCTTCTTGTAGGCTAGTAAGCACATGACAGTGAGTCCACGAGCTATCACCGATAACAACTGATTGTTGCAAACTGTTGCAAGTTGGCGGGCGGTTTAGACATTGGTGAATTTTGATCATGTGATTTAGAACACCAGGAAACTTGCGTGCAGATGACCACACATCCACGACAAGTTTAAATATTTCCAAACTCGAAATCACGTGTGCATTTGGCTATTTATAAATTATTTTTCGAGCAATATGTGTTTTGTGATTCAGCTTTAGCGTTGTTGATTAGCCTTTCATTCATATTTTGTCAAAAAGGCGTATTCATTAGCCTAGGCCTATGTCCCGTTATTTCTGTAGCATACAGCATCTTAGAATCTTAAGAGACCAGGCAGATATTGTTATTATTTTGTTATTACCATGCTATATTAGCCTACTTTATAATAATAAATATTTCAATTATCCAATTTTTAGCATTTCTAATATAAGGCTATATTGTTATTATTATTATTATTATCATCATCATCATCATCATCATCATCATTATTATTATTATTATTAGGCTATTATTATTATTATTGTCATTATTATTATGTTATTATTATCATTACAATTATGATGCTTAAAGGGCCTTACTGAGCAGATGGTTTCTATCTAATATCTGTCAGATGCTTTTCCCAATAAGCTGGTGTGGTTATGATGGGAACATAGAAGCGAACATAGAAGAAGTGGGTCGGAATTGGCCTATCGTCGATATCAGCTAGCTTTCGCAGGAGTCTATCCCTGGTACAATGCGCTAGACCTCTGGGAGATGGACTGCTGAGGACGGAACACAACACCTATCCTCAGCTCCCAGCACTTCTCGCACAATGTGCTACTCATACGCTGAGTTGGCGGCACCCGGGATCGAACTCACAACCTTGCGATCCATAGGCGAGAGCTCTACCGACTGAGCTACGCCCGGGTACAATTGCCCAAGGAGCATAGGCTTACTATATTACATTCAGACACAGACGAGCCAGCTCACCTACTCGGCGAGGCGCATTTTCCTCGATAAGTGACACATTTCACGCATAAATATCAGAGAACTACCGGGGTGGGTTATGCGCCCAAATATAGGCTATAGCCTAATAAGTTGAAATTGGTTTAGCGTCGAAAGTTTCCACATACTTTAGCCAACCTGGACTTTGTGAATTCGTTTTTGTGATATAAAAATAGAAATCGTATGATTCATTGTCTTCTTAATAATCTGCCCTAAATAATGCATTATTGAAAATGCACTTTTTGCGCCAAACAGCGTCAAACCTGCTGACCGGGGAACATAGGACCTTTCTTTATAAAAAGGGTCCTATGTTCCCCAACATAGGACCCTTTTTATAAAGAAAGGTCCTATGTTCCCCTGCACATACAAAACGGGGAACATAGGACACTTTTGGGGAAAAGTGGGGAATATAGGGCCCTCTGTATACAAAAAGGTCCGATATTCCCCGGTCTCATACAAAGCGGGGAACATAGGACCCGGGGACTATAGGACCCGGGGACTATAGGGAGGACCCCATATTCCCCACTTTTCCCCAAAAGGGTCCTATGTTCCCCGTTTTGTATGTGCAGGGGAACATAGGACCTTTCTTTATAAAAAAGGTCCTATGTTCCCCGGTCAGCAGGTTTGACGCTGTTTGGCGCAGAAAGTGCATTTTCAATAATGCATTATTTAGGGCAGATTATTAAGAAGACAATGAATCATACAATTTCTATTTTTATATCACAAAAACGAATTCACAAAGTCCAGGTTGGCTAAAGTATGTGGAAACTTTCGACGCTAAACCAATTTCAACTTATTAGGCTATAGCCTATATTTGGGCGCATAACCCACCCCGGTAGTTCTCTGATATTTATGCGTGAAATGTGTCACTTATCGAGGAAAATGCGCCTCGCCGAGTAGGTGAGCTGGCGCGTCTGTGTCTGAATGTAATATAGTAAGCCTATGCTCCTTGGGCAATTGTACCCGGGCGTAGCTCAGTCGGTAGAGCTCTCGCCTATGGATCGCAAGGTTGTGTGTTTGATCCCAGGTGCCGCCAACTCAGCGTATGAGTAGCACATTGTGCGAGAAGTGCTGGGAGCTGAGGATAGGTGTTGTGTTCCGTCCTCAGCAGTCCATCTCCCAGAGGTCTAGCGCATTGTACCAGGGATAGACTCCTGCGAAAGCTGGCTGATATCGACAATAGGCCAATTCCGACCCACTTCTTCTATGTTCCCTAGAAAGCCGTCGTTCCCATCATAACCACACCAGCTTATTGGGAAAAGCATCTGACAGATATTAGATAGAAACCATCTGCTCAGTAAGGCCTTTTAAGCATCATAATTGTAATGATAATAATAATAATAATAACATAATAATAATAATGATAATAATAATAGCCTAATAATAATAATGGTGATGATGATGATGATGATAATAATAATAACAATATAGCCTTATATTAGAAATGCTAAAAATTGGATAATTGAAATATTTATAATTATAAAGTAGGCTAATATAGCATGGTAATAACAATAAAATCATAACAATATCTGCCTGGTCTCTTAAGATTCTAAGATTCTGTATGCTACAGAAATAACGGGACATAGGCCTAGGCTAATGAATACGCCTTTTTGACAAAATATGAATGAAAGGCTAATCAACAACGCTAAAGCTGAATCACAAAACACATATTGCTCGAAAAACAATTTGTAAATAGCCAAAGGCACACATGATTTCGAGTTTGGAAATATTTAAAACTTGTCGTGGATGTGTGGTCATCTGCACGCAAGTTTCCTGGTGTTCTAAACCACATGATCAAAATTCACCAATGTCTAAACCGCCTGCCAACTTGCAACAATTTGCAACAATCGGTTGTTATCGGCGATAACTCGTGGACTCACTGGCATGTGCTTACTAGCCTACAAGAAGACAAACAATGGCGATAGTTATGGATGGTGATCGAGGCGGCAAAGTGTTGGTACATGAGAACTTCAGATATCAGAAGCACCGCACCAATCAAGACACCATTAGATGGAGGTGCTGGAGGTGGAACTGTAGAGTGCCACTGATCACAAATAGATTTGAAGTGGAGGACGTGGATGCTAACATTATTGTGCACGATGTTGGGGAACACGTGCATCCCCCTGACGGAGAAATGGTGCACCGTGCAGAATTCCGACGGGGTGATTGCAGAAGTTGCGAGGGAGCCAACAGTCCCAATCAGAAGGATCTATAATGCGCAAAGGGTCCTGCAGCGTCGGCAATGTCAAATCCAGGGTTTTAGCCCCTCTTTGTTGAGTAGCCTAATGGACTAGGACTACTCATTTTGCTTTTTTGAAGAAGAAAAAAGCCTTAACGTTAGGCTAGTTAGGCCTTGGAAATTTTTGTTTTAGACCATGCCTTTTCTGGGGGGCTTCTGCCATAGACCAACCCTTTTTCAGCCAAACTTTTACTAGAAGCATTTTGTTATTAATAGCCTATTATCAGTGTTACTATTGATAGTATTATGCCTGTAATTGTTATTTGCTATTAGGCCTCTCTTACAATTAGGCTATTATTATTATTATTATCATTATTATTAGGCTGTTATTATTATTATTGATATTATTATTATTATTATTATTATTAAAGAAGAACATCAAAGTATGTAAGGTAGCACTCATCAAATGAAAAAAAAAGACACAATTCTCTATTTTACCATTTCATTGTTTGGCATCAGTCATTAACTTGGCCGGGTGATCTTCTTCAGAAACCTTAATGACTGATGCCAAACAATAAAATGGTGAAATAGAGGACTGCCTCTGTTATTTCTTTACCATTTGGTGAGTGTTACCTTACATCCTTTGATGTTCGTCTTTGATTCATGTTTTTGGTTTCGCACCTCCACAAGCCTTTAGTTTTTTGAGAAGCACATATTATTATTATTAGGCAATTAGCCTATTGTGTAAGGTAGGCGGCCCCCGTTGATGGATACTTTGTGCTGGTCCTAAATTCCCAAGCCCTGGTCTAAGTTCTCTGCCTAAAAAGTTAATCATTAAAGTCTTTTTGAAAGAAAGTCTGCCAAGTGATTTAATATGGAAAACGAACTGCAAAGTAACAAGAAAGTGGCTGAAGTGTCCAGTGCTGTGCAAATTGAACTTTGAGCGAAGGTGGAAATGGCTAGGTTATACTGGTAGGCGGGCCTACTGCAAGACAAACTTGCGTTGGTTGCCGACTGTCCATGCTGAGCCGTAGAGCCAACTAACTAGGCCTACTGCAGTAAATATTGGTAAGAAATAACAATAAAGCAAATTACAGCCTCCTCTAGGCCGAATTTGGATACGCACTCAAGGTGGCCTGCGATGTACAACAGCCAACAATGGTAATACGGCCTAATTTAATCAGCGGAGGAATAGATTGTCGTAGCCTACAACTCAGCCATGACCCCAGTTTTTATTATTTTGGACCCGTTAAGGAAATAATTTGCAAAAAGGGTTCTAAGTTCCCCGGTTGGTTCCTCGATTGGCAATAGCGGGGAATATAGGACCCTTTATTTGGAAAAAGGTCCTATGTTCCCCTGGAAACAGCGGGGAATATAGGACCCTTTTTCCAAAAGAGGGTTCTATGTTCCCCGGTGTCTATTGCAACGGGGATTATAGGACCTTTTTAGGGGAATATGGACCCTTTTTTTTCGAAAGGGTCCTATGTTCCCGACCCGGGGAATATAGGACCCGGGGACTATAGGCACGGCCCCGAAACAGAGATGGTCAGATTTGCAGTGAAACAAGGTGGAGTGATTAACATCTCCACAAACTCTACATGGCGGTGCGCTGAAAGGGCTGGGGCGTTTCTGACTACGCTCAGGATTGCGCGGCTCCACCCTGGCCAAGACTCTCTCAAGCATGCTCCTCATGCGGCCAAGGACTCCATCATCAGGCTGCTGAGCATTCTGTGGCGGCGGGACGTGCTGTGGTCGCTGGACGTTCTGCTGGACACATGCAGAGTCTGAGCATGAGCTGGGAGTCTGAAACAAAGATGTGGCATGAGAACATGGTGGACAAGTTGACTGGGGGTCCATCCGATGAGAATCAGAGTGAGCGCAGGTGTTTGAATCATTGTCGAACGCAGCTGCAGGGTGACTTTTCAGCTGTGGGACACTGTAAGATGTTGCAGACGCACCCCATTCCCTTTGATATTCATCTATCCTGAGCTGGATGTCTTTAGAGGTCCACTCACTGACAGGCTTGCATTTCAAAATTGAGGAAAGCTGCGGATCAGGGCAGTGCTTCGCGAACATTTGTGCCACCTCTCCACTTATGTTCTCCATTCTCCTACCCTGACGGTGCGGTCCCTCATCAGCTGTGTCTGCTGCTTTGTTTAGTCTGATCCAGTAGTCGACTGGATTTTCTTTTGGATTGGGAAGTGTGGTGTAAAAATCTTGCAACGGAAGTGATGATGAAGACTGACTGAAATATCGCTTTAGAATGTCATACATGAGATCTGGGTTCTGCTTCACATCAAGTGTGTCATCACTCCTCAGAGCTACTTTGACCACGTCTCTTGCCTTTCCTAAAAGCCTTCCTTGTATCTCATCCGCCTGTTCAGCTGTTGTGTAAGACTGTTTCCTAAGGTGAGCTTTCGTCATGGCTGTCCATTCCTGAACAGAGTACTTGTCAGAACTATTTCCCCTAAAAGTCACAGGTTCACGTTCAGTCTTGACATGAACTACTACTGGCATTGTGTTATGTTGTGTAGGGCCTGAAGTCAGAACAGTCGCTGGTTTGTCAGTCAAAGGTGTATCATGTGTATTAGTACGATCAGTAAGTCCAGAAAAGAACATTCTAGCTGCAATGGAGTTACCTATTTGCTCTCCCAGTTGGCCTACCATATCAGTCAGGCGTTGCATGGCAATGCTATCATTCACCGGAGTAGAAGTCTGTGCATCCACCCTCAAAAACTGTTCACTAGGAGACCAGCCCGGGCTCACACTATGCCCCCTGTCCCAAACATCACTAACATGTTCTTGAAGACCGCCTGCACTCTCACTTCCATACCCACTAGACTTGGGGTGCCCAACCAGTCGATCGCGAGATGATTTTGAAGAATTGAGTTAGATTTTGAAAAAAAAAAAATCGGCAGTCCCTTGTGTTCACATCTTGATTGACATCGAATCTGACCAACCATGAAGAGGCAAGGTCAGCACTGGTCCTGTATTAGTCAGATTCAACATCAATCAAGCTATTATTGGTCTCTCACTCGCGAGCTCTGACGTAACTTAGCGTCAAAGTGGAGAGACGAGAGCCGCGGCTAACGGTAGCGAGACCGACTTCTCTTTAACTTTATTGTGTGTGTTCAGCGACAAACAACAAAAGTGGCAGAAGCCAACGATCGAAACCTTATCATTTCCACAGTGAATGGGAGGAAGCTTATTTTTTCGTTTACTCAAACACAAAATCCATCTGTCTGATCTGCGCCGCGATTCTGTAACCCAACCAGCTACAAAGAACTGGTAAGCATCCAGACTTTTGTATGCTTTTAGGTCAGCACCTGTGTAAGGGGACACTCCGTTGGTAATGTAACCGGTTATTTTCTTGCCCGGTGCGGGATTCGATACGGGGTGTACTGCACCACAAGGTGACATCACTAACCGCTCGGCTAAAAGGTCAGACTCGTTAGCTAGGGACTAACGTGTCTTATTAGTAGTTTACAGTCGTCACCCTCCCCGGAAGCGCGCCCTCGCGCTTTGTTATTCCCGCGCTCCGAAGAGACTTCTGAGGATCTGCACACTTCCGGATCCCACCGCTGCCACCAATGTAACCGGTTATTTTCTTGCCCGGTGCGGGATTCGATACGGGGTATACTGCACCACAAGGCGACATCACTAACCGCTTGGCTAAAGGGTCAGACCCATTAGTTAGGGACTAACGTGTTTTATTAGTAGTTTACAGTAACATAGTGGTACAGATCGTGTGGATTGAACTCGGACAGACTGGACGGTTTTGCTAGATCCGTGAACACATCGGTAGGAAGAAAGCACGGGTCGGTAGCTAACCCTGCTATCGCTAGCTTCTCCACATATCGCTCTTTGTGCCGTCCTACAAGGTGACTCACTTCACAGGACAACTCCACAACATTACTCTGACTATTGGTAGCCATCTCTTAAATTTAAACTATAATAGCTACTCATCCGTTGCATTTATTTTTTTTTGTTCGCTTTTGAATTTCCCGGTCTATCACTTCCTGCCGTCCGTCATGGCGTTCATATTCCCCACGAGTGGGACGTGACGTCACGTGCAAAGGGTCAATACCGAAGAAGGGTCATTGGGAGCGCCATTTTAAAACGGTGCCCAAAAGCCGTGATACAGATTTCCCGGTGAAAACAGCTCCACCAACCAGAAAACTGCAGGAGTTGAAGTCTCAGCTAGCAACGCAGCAGTCCACTTTTACGAGACCCAGCGCCAAGGGTGAGGCTGCAACGACAGCGTCGCATCGCGTCAGTCATGTTCTTGCTAAACTGTGGAAGAGGCGTTTGCTGTGGCTGCACGCTTCGGTGATTTCAAGAATAAAACGGACATTGTGAATGCCATTAAAGACGTTCAACTACTCCGGAATACTGTCACACGGCGCTGTGAGGAAATGTCCGGGAGTCTTCATGAGCAACTGAAGAAAGACGCTGAGGCATGTGAGTGTTTTCCCCTCCAGTCCGACGAGTCAACCAATATGGCGGATGTGGCGCAGTTCTGCATTTTCATTAGAATGGCCTTTGACGACATTATGAGCGCAGAAGAAGAGCTGCTCACTATTTTGCCACTTAAAGGACAGACTAGAGGCGAAGATATTTTTCAAGGATCCATGGAATTCGTTAACCAGAATAAACTGGCCCCTTTTAAACTCATCTGCATTACAACTGATGGCGCACCTGCTATGGTAGGCCGTACTAATGGGTTCGTTGGATTGTGCAAGCAAAGTGATTATTTCCCCTACTTCCTTAATTATCATTGCATAATTCACCATTAAGCGCTGTGTGGGGAGATCTTAAACATGAAAGAAGTAATGGATATTGTTATGAAGATTGAGTTCTCGGCAGAACACACACATCTGTTGATGCATACGGATGTAAGGTGGCTGAGCAGAGGCACATTTTGTGGAGAGATTTAGTGAGTTGTTGCTTGAAATCAGAGATTTTCTCAAGCTCACTAAATATACACAGCTAGAGGACAAGTGGCTTTTGGATTTGGCATGTTGAATGAGCTGAATTTAGAACTACAGGGAAAGGATAAATGCGTAATAAACATGATCAGCTCAGTGAACGCGTTTAAAAGCAAGCTCCGACTGCTGTCAAGTAGGTTGCAATGCAATGACCTGCGAAACTGCTCACATGCAGGCAGGACTTAAACGTCAGGGTAACAACACAGCACAGCTTGGTAATGCACATTATGAGGAGCAAGTTCAGAGCATCTTGTCAGAGATTGATGGGCGCTTTACTGACTTTGCATCCATTGGACCTGTTGCCAGCTGTCTGTGTTTTCCATTTGGAAGTATTGATGTGGATGACATTGCCTCCAAAGTGGCATCACTGCTTCACATGGACAGCCCTGCTGTGGAGAATGAGATCCTCACACTTCAAACTGACATTGAGATTAAATCCAGGGCAACACAAGGGGTGAAGGGAGCTTTCTGGGAGCTACTGCTGCAGGAAAAGTACCCCATCCTCAGGAGATGTGCCATGAACTTCGCAGCACTTTTTGGATCAACCTACCTGTCTGAATATGCTTTTTCTCACATGAGGATCATCAAGTTGGAAGTACAGAGCCACAATGACAGATGACTGCCTTCTGGCCTGCCTAAGGCTTGCAACCAGCTGCTACAACCCTGACTATGAGAAACTATCCTCATCCTCCCAGTGCCAACGGTCCCACTAAGGTAGAGAATGACATTTATTTCTGCTTTTTTAACAGAGAACTATACAGTATAGTGGCTGTACTATTTTCTGTTTGTCGTGTGTATTGAATGGGTATTACAGTAATGTGGTTCCATATTTGGGCTGGTAGATGTCGGCTGGCTGACAAATGTAAAAGTAGATCTTGGTTCAAAAAAGGTTGGGCACCCCCGCACTAGACAATGTGTTAGCATTCAGATCATTAAAATGAGCACCCCTGCCCCTATTCACGGAGAAGCCTTTAAACCCATTGACCTGACTGTTATTTCCCTCAGCCATGATACCTTTAGAAACATAAAATGAGAAAAAGAAATAATAATAAAACTAGAAATGACAAATGCAGAAAATTGCTGTCACACCACCTGAAAAATACTGAACACTAAACTGTAGTGTGATGTGAGAAAAATATTTCTAAATATAGCAATATAGTACACTGAAATTAAAGAGAAATGGCTAGACAATGTACAGTGTAGTTACACTTCCTCGTATCAAAACTAGCATGGATATATCTTAAATGCAGTGTTAGAGTGTCCCCTAGCGGTCATATACGGAATCACCAGAAAAATCACGCTGTACATTCCAGGAAGACAGCGCAGCGTAGCCCCCTCGGCGATCTGCTTGCGGAGCTGATCCAATTGATCCAGAAGAAGTCACGGCACCAGTGTAACGACCCTCACTTGTGCAGGTGTTCGTGATAGAGATTCAGACCAGGGGTTCCTAACAGTGGCTTTTATTGCCTGCATTCACAAATAAAACAACAATCCATGAGATTTCTGCTGCAACGCGACTGCATACAAGTCTCCAGCGGAGATGGTCTAGCTCTAAGGTACGGGTCGCGCAAATGCCCAAAATGTGTCAAAGCGAAAGTAAATAGACAAACAGTCGCGCAGCCTCATATTTAACCTTAGTGAATGCGGTACAACATCTGGGGTTTACACAAACCATCAAAAAGCATTGGATTACAATAACATGTTAAAATACAAATTTTGGGAGAATTCACTTTATCTGAGTGAGGTCATTTTCAACTTTTACACTCACCTCAGACCAAAACTCCCATAACCCAAACCTGGCCCGGCATTTCATTCCCTGGTCCAGTCCATTGCACTTTACTCAAATCAATCAACTGCAAAAATACATCTAACATCTTACAATAAACAACTCTATCAAAAGACAATTACTCAATTCATTACACAACACCATAAATATCTATCATAGCCCCAAACACCCCTCTAATCCCAGACACTTAACCCCATCTCAATTATGACGTCACGCCCTCCACAGTTCAAATGTCCGCTACGACTTTCTGTCGGGTTCTCTCCCCATCCAAAACCGGAAGACTGTCAACTGCAACAGTGAGTACCTGATGAGTTCATGTGATATGGCTAAACAGTCCATAATTTCTTAACATTCAGCCGGCCGATCTCAACACCAAGTAATATTACATTTGCGTTTAGGTTTATGTCTTGCAGACGGGGGAACGATCGCGTTGCGATGCCGTCCGTATATTGTGGAGCGACGTTGACTGTCGGAGTGTGTGTGAATCGTGTGCGCTAATAAACACTTGTTTGTCAATATTGTTGTCCGTCTAGTTTATTCTGATCCGGAATGTAGGATGCCGGCTAGTTCTGCAGTAGCGGGCAGCCGCACCGTTACAAATAACATATATTCCTGTTCAAATCACAGCATTCACTTTTGATCTACCTTCTCAGTTTCCCGTCGTTCTCGGTTGTCCTCTTCTCGCGATATCTCATCAACTCTGTCTAATCAGCTATACTACAGAGTGGATGGAGGGTAGAGGCTAGTTCCAAGCGATGCAGAGAACGGTCAACTGAGCATGCGCAAGTACTCGTTGCCTCCGTTGTTTGGGTAGGTTAGGGTTAGGGCGGAGTTAGGGTTAAAGTTAGCTAATCAGACGCAGAGTAGGGGTGGGTCTTCCTAGAATCCTAGCGCCTGGATGCTGCGCGGGGCGTGTGGAGGCATGGTAGAGGCATTTCGCGCATGCTCAGTTGACCGTTCTCTACTCCATTTCCGTTCTCTGCATCGATGGGAACTAGCCTCTACCGTGGATGGAGCCTAAGGGGTCAAGGATCAGTCTAATTCGCCAAGTATGTTTGTGTATGAGGAATTTGACCTGGTACCTTGCTCTCTTAATATATTAATCATAGAGAACGATATGCCAAAAAAAAAGACACGGTAAAAAGTAAAGACGTGTTAGAAAATACAGTTATGGTGTGAGCCCCGGCCGATCCAAGTTTTTATTTTATTTATTCATCTATTTATATATTTATTCATCTATTTTTTGTTTTTCAGAATCAGAATACTTTATTCATCTCTGAGAGGAAATAGTTTATTTATCCTTTATTTTGCCAGGAAGGCCCCATTGAGATAAAAGATTTCTTCTTCCAGGGAGCACTGGTCATGAGTATCAAGTATGAGAAATATACTGTAAAATTATATTTTTTAAAAAATCATAATTTCGAATCGCAATATTGTGATATTTGAAAAACTGTAAGATGTAGTGACTCATCAGTATTCACTAGTTAGTATTGGTAACTCAGTTCACAGATAGTATGCGCAGTTGCCTCACAGCAAGAAGGTCCTGGGTTCAAACCCCAGCGTTGTCCAACCTTGGGGGTCATCCTCTGTGTGGAGTAGCATGTTGTCCGCATGGGTTTCCTCCGGGGGCTCCGGTTTCCTCCCACAGTCCAAAGATATGTATAGGTCAGGTGGCGTCCACCTTCTCTCTCTACTCTCCTATCTCTGCGGTTATTTTTGGAAATTTGTAATCAATGTCTTCTTTGAATTTTGTCAGTTCTGTAATGTTTAGTACTGCCAGATAAAGGGACGACTACTACATTTCCAATAATGCGCTAACCGGATGTAACGGAGGTGGTTAATCTAATGGGACCATGCGGTCTACCACGAGTGTGTGTAACTAGCAGGATGACATAAACGAGCGGAAGAATCAAACTCCCAGACAACTGAGTGTACCTGGCATTATTGTTTTATTAGACAGTCACGACAAGTTCGTTTCTCATTTGGACGATGATTGTCAGTGAAACTAGGATGAAATAGGAACTTTATTTACAAAAATATATAACATAGAATCAATAAAAACAACCAATAAAAAAAATCAAAAAACAATCAGTTAAAAACACACCTCAGTCAAAAAGCAGATGGGCGATGATTTTGTCCTTGACCGATTTCAGGTCTGTTTTCAGTTCATTTCGCAAGGCTTGAATCTGTTTGCTAATGCAATCCAGGGTCGTTTTTTTCCCCTTTCCATTCCTTAATGTCTCCTGCGCCAGACACAGCTCCGCTACCTAGGACACATCATAGACGAGGACGGGGTCCACCCAGCCACAGCGAAGGTCGAGGCCATCCCACAGCTGTGCCACCAAAGAGCACCACAGAACTCAGACGGGTGCTAGGGATGGTCCACTACCTGGGCAGGTACCTTCCACATCTATCGGAAGTGACAAAACCACTCAATGACCTACTGAGAGGCGACACGGCATGGGTCTGGAGTGCAGTACAAGACGAGGCCTTCAGAAAGGTGATACTGCAACCTACTATACACTTAACATCCTTCTTTTTAAAAAAAATAACCTTCTTTACCAAGGGGCAAAAAAAAAATTTTTCAAAAAAATAATCAATAAAAAAAACAATTAATTAAAAAAGAATCCAGGCTAGTTTGAAATGACACCATAGTGTTATTAGCATGCTTGTCATCGGCTGAACGGGTTATTTATTTATTTATTTTTAACTTGGGTTGTTTGGGTTTCTTTTGTTCTTGGTTTTTTATTGAACCTCCAATCATTGTCAGGGGTCTTAGGTCCTTCTGCGTTTACTTGTCAAGTTTTGGCGGAGTTTAATGTTTTGGCGCGAGAGTGTTCACAGCTCAAGCGTGCATGCTGCTCTACCGTCCCACTGGAAGTCCTATCTTTATCTTTTATATCGTTTGGGGTTTCTTGTTTTCTCTGTTGCTGCTCCATCCTGCTCTTTCTCTGTCCTAAAGCTCTTGTTTTGCAGGGATGGATCTCTGCTGGTGAGGTGGGTCTTTCTCTTGGTGGCGCCGTCCTTTCTGGCACTTCCTGCCTGGCTGGTTTTCACCGGCATGACTGGCACCTCTGCAGTGTTGGGCAGCAGTGGGAGGTTGGGCTATTCTACTCTTGCAAATGATGGCAGCGGGTAAGTTTGGCATTTAATTTCACTAGCCATTCTGTTCGGTCTGCCACTCATCGGCCTGGATGGTTTGAAGCTCTCGACTGAGATTCCCCCTGCCTGAGGAATCTGGGGGAGCTGTAATCTCAGGGATGGCTCTTTGCTGGTTAGTTGGGTCTTTCTCTTGGTGGCGCTGTCCTTTCTGGCACTTCCTGCCTGGCTGGTTTTGACCGGCATGACTGGCACCTCTGCAGTTTTGGGCAGCAGTGGGAGGTTGGGCTGTTCTACTCTTGCAAATGATGGCAGCAGGTCAGTTTTGTCTTGTACTTAATAATACTTATATTAGTAAAGAATGGACCGGAGACCAAGGCATAACGTTGACCTTTTGCTAGGCATATCTTCAAGTCTCAACACTCGCGCATGCGCGCTCATTACATATCAAAACCTGCTCACTACATCGCCCCCTTTTAAACTGATAGTTTCAGGATCTTTACAGACAAATTAAATCATATGTTAATAAAGCCTAATGCTGATTTTACCAACAAGGCAGGGGAACAGCTGGCACCTTAAACATCTCTGTAAACGTGAGCATATGTAAACTGGTTAAATGAACTTCACATTTTACATCTCATATCTAGACACATTTCACATCTCATTTTCTTTTTTCTTTTTTTTTACCTATCAACATATCAAAACAAGTACATAACCTAACTGAGAGGTAGGGTAGACTACCTGATCCTCTCTGTTGTGGTATGGAGGTTATTCTGCTCCGTGTATACTTACAACACTAAACTACAAATTCAGTCTTTTAACAGGCTTGACTGCCCTGCCAACTCTGGTGTGTAGTCCAGAGTCTGGCTGGCTTCCAGACGGTGAAGGCACTACTCTCAAATGCGAACGGTTTCTTCGGAGACTGCCTGTTGATGTTTGGATCACGTATGAACATGGTGTCCCTGCTGATCCAGAAACGACTCCTGTGTGTGGAACATTCCGTATCCAAACTCTCTGACCTGGTTGGAGTGGTGGTGTCTCCCGTGCTCTATGTCATCTGTTGTGTCCTTCAGCCTGTTGTCTTTTAAGCTCCTGGTCTTTCAACTCAAAAGCTCTCAAGTCTCGCCATGCTGGTTTGAGAGTGCGTGGACATGCCGGAAGGGGTGTTTGGATGTTGCGGCCCATCAGGAGCTGTGCCGGTGATACTCCATGGGCAAGAGGAGTAGCTCTGTACGCCATAAGCGCTTTGTGAGGGTCCTCACTCTTCTGCAACAAGGATTTCACAGTCTTTACTGCAAGTTCAGGTTCCCCATTGCTTTGCGGGTAATGGGGGCTATTGGTAACATGTTGAAAGTTGTAATCTTTAGCAAGATCTGCGAACTCTGCAGCAGCAAACTGTGGTCCGTTGTCTGTGACGAGTGTATACGGCACCCCGTGGCGGCTAAAGATGACTTTTATTTTCACAATCACAGACAGCTGTTGCTGAAGTGCTTGTTAAATTGGTAACCTCAATGTATCTTGAATAGTAATCAATGACTACTAAATACTGACCCTTCTTCCACTCAAATAAGTCAGCTGCTAGCCGTTTCCATGGGCGTGATGGCAAGGGTGTGGTCATCAGAGGTTCGGTGGCATATTGACTCTCTTTAGCACAAATTTCACACTGACGTAGTACCTTCTCTCTGATCTGTTTTGTCAGCCCAGGCCACCACACTGCTTCATGGGCCCTGGCCATGCATTTCACCATTCCCTGGTGACCCTGGTGAATTTTGTCCAAGATGTCCTTTTGCATGCTTGCTGGAATCAGTATTCTCTTTCCTTTCATCAACGGGCCATCCACCATCAACAGGTCGTTTCTGTATTGCCAGAAAGGCTTTAACTGTGGCGCAGAACTGCTTCTTTCCCATCCTGTGTGGATCAGGGAGGACAGCTGCTTACACACTGGATCTTCTTCTTGTGCTCTTCTTATTTGTAGCAACTTCTCAGGTGAGGCCGGGAGTTGCTGGATGACCTCATTGATTTGAGCTGTGACGTCGTTCTGAAGCGCAAGGTCTTCCTCTGTTGCAGTACGCTGGAGTGGAGCTCTTGATAGAGCATCAGCTGCAATAAGATTTTTCCCTGGTTCACGTACGATTGAGTAGGAAAAACGCAGAAGTCTCAATCTGAAGCGCATTATACGAGGCGGGACGTCATCCAGCGGCCTTGAGCTGAGAAGGCTGATTAACGGTTTGTGGTTGGTTCGCATCACAAAGTGTAGGCCCAGGAGGTAGGTCTGAAATCTTTCGCAAGCCCAGCTCACAGCAAGGGCCTCCTTTTCAATTTGGGCATATCTGCACTCTGTTTCAGTCATGCTGCGAAATATGAAAGCCACTGGCCTCCAGTATCCAGGTTATTGAAGCTGAGATAAGATCCCTCCTAATCTGTAAGACGATGCATCTGCTGACATCCTGGTCAGTTTCTCTGGACTGTACCGGGCAAGGACAGTACATGAGCTGAGCTCGTTTTTCACCTTTTCAAAGGCACACTGCTGCGCTGCTCCCCACATCCACATGTTTTCTGCTTTCAGGAGTTCTCTGATTGGCCCATTGAGCTCTGCGATGTTAGGAGAGAATTTCCCCACATAGTTGACCATCCCCATGAAGCGTTTTACGTCAGCCACATCTTTGGGTGGTGGCATCTCTCTAATTGCCCTAATCTTCTCAGGATCTGCTTGTATGCCCTCTGAACTGACAACGTGTCCGAGAAATTTGACCTGCTTCACTGCGAACTGAAATTTGTCATTCAGACTTAGGCCCCGCTGCTGCAGTCTTTGCAACACTTGATGCACCCTGTCATCATGCTCTTTGGTCGTGGCACCGAACACCAGGATGTCCTCCGCATGACACAAAATTCCTTCTAGGCCATCAAGCATCTGCATTAAATGCTTCTGAAAGTGTTCTGGCGCAGATGATATTCCAAAGGGAAGCCGATTAAAACAGTAACGGCCAAATGGTGTGATGAAGGTGGTGAGTGGGGCTGAATCTTTGTGCAAAGGCACCTGCCAAAAACCGGCAGTGGCATCCAGTTTGGAAAAAATCCTAGCTCCTGCTAGCTTAGCTAGCGTCTCATCAACAGCTGGAAGAATATGTCTCTCCCTGCACACATTTTTGTTCAGGCGGGTTAGGTCGACACATATTCTAATTTTTCCATTAGGTTTTGGTACTACGACCATTCCTGAGCACCACTCTGTAGCTTCCTCTATGGGAGAAATAACGCCCATTTCCTCCATCCTTTTTAACTCTTCTTGAACTTTTCCTCTTAAGGGCAATGGCACACGGCATGGCACAGCGAGGGCAAAGGGAGTGGCATTTTCTTTTAATTTAATTTTGTATTCTCCCTCTAGCTTACCTAAGCCTGTGAAAACTCTGGGATATTGTTCTTTGTAGCTTACCTCAGCTGCTGTGATAGCTTGCACAGGGCTGAGCAGGCAGAGGTCTTGTATCGCTGGTAAGCCAAGCAAAGGAGTCACTAACTCTGGCACAACATACACCTGCTGCTTCGCTACAATTCCATTGTGACTAATATCCGCAGTAAAATGTCCCTTCCCTTCTATGGGAGAGTTACTTGGTCCACACAGTCTTTTGGTTGTCAGTAGCAGCTTTCCATGTCGCTTTTGTGAATACAAATTTGCCGGGATAGCTGTCACTGCAGCGCCCGTGTCCAACTTGAACGTCATCTGCTGACCATTCACTGCAACCGATTTCTGCCAGAATGTGTTGGATTTTGTACAATTCACTGTGCCCAGGAACAATGTCTCTACGCTTTCATCCAAGTCATTTTCCTTAATTTCTTCCACTCTCATTTTCGTTTTACAAACAGCGGCAAAATGCCCCCTTTTCTTACATTTCTTGCACTCAGCAGTGCGCGCGGGACATGCATTGAATGAATTTTCATGTGCCTTCCCATATCTGCCACATTTAGTATTTGCATTATTTTGCACTCTTTCCTTTGGTTTAAAACCACTTTTTCCGTGTGGAGAGTATTTCTGTTTGAACTAGAATCTAACTGCACCCATGTTTGCATCTGTGCCATCTGTGCTACTCTGTCTCAATGCAGGCTGTTGCTTTTTAATTTCCTCACTTTGGCGGATTTTTGTGATAGCTTTCACGAGAGTCAACTCAGAATCTAGCTGTAACTTCTCTGAAAGTCCACGGTCTCTGATACCTACGACAAGGCGGTCTCTGATCATCTCATCTTGGAGAATTCCATACTGACAATGCTCAGCCAGTTCATGCACAGCAGTAATAAACGCTTCAACCGTCTCACCAGGCTCCTGGCTACGTTTGTTGAATTTAGCTCTTTCGTAGATCACGTTATGCTTGCATATGAAATGTTTATCGAATGCTTGCTTTACTTTGTCGTACTTTTTCTTGTCCTCACCCGTCAGTGCTAATGTGTTCAGAACGTCATCCGCCATGTCTCCCATAGTGTAAACTAGCGAGTTAACTTGATACTCTTGACTCTTTGCATTTAGTCCTGCCACTATGTGGAATCTTTCAAAACGTCGGATCCAATTAGGCCAACTACCAAAGTCTCCGAAGTCAAATGCTTCAGGCGGACTTATTGAAAATAGAGAATCCATTCTGTTTTACCTTCCGAATGCTCCTCTCAAACGTTGTATCAACGCAGCTCCACGTTAGCGTAGCTCTGCTAGTGCACTCGGCGAATTCAAGTTCTTTTCTCACGTAGTCAAACTGCACGGATCATGCCGGTCACTTGCGTCGGGTGATTATATTTATCTCAGAGGCGAGGACGACGACTTTTGACACCATGTCTTGTACTTTATAGTACTTATATTAGTAAAGAATGGACCGGAGACCAAGGCATAACGTTGACCTTTTACTGGGCATATCTTCCAAGTCTCAACACTCGCGCATGCGCGCTCATTACATATCAAAACCTGCTCACTACAAGTTTGGCATTTCATTTCACTAGCCATTCTGTTCGGTCTGCCACTCATCGTCGTGGATGGTTTGAAGCTCCTGACCGAGACTCCCTCTGCCTGAGGAATCTGGGGGATCTGTAATCTCATGACCTGATTCTCGTTACTTGTGGAGGGCCTCAAAACGACGTCGCTGGCCTTCTCTGCCCTGTCGGCCTTTTGCTGAGCTTTGGCTTTTTTGGTGGCCTCCAACTGGGGCAGACGTGCAGGAGACAGATTCCTTCGGCTGAGCAGGTTGGCTTCCATGCCAACAAAAGAGTTTCTGGCCAGTGTGAGAAAATCAAGTCAGTAAAAACACATCTTGAAAAGGCTTTGAGAAGAACCACAAAACAAGCGACCTGGGTCAGGAACTGAATATATTTGAGATGATTATCAGGCACCTCAATTGTCTACAATAATCAAAAAGTATTTGTAAATGAAGTTTTTTTTTTCCACAAAGAGATGGCCACTATTTGGAATAGAATAATGGGAATAGTGGATATCACAAGTTCCTTGTTGACAAACTGATGATTTGCTTACAGACCAGATCTTTTATTTATTGATTGTTTTGTTGATGTTGAACTTCAGGCAATGCTTTCTTTTTTTCCAATATTTCAATATTATCAATTGATAACAGTTTAACCCATATACAGTGGCTCTGGAAAGTATTCAGACCCCTGACTTTTTCACGTTATGGCGTTAAAACATGGCATTAAAATCAATTTAATTGGGACTGTTGTCTCATTTATCTACACATAGTACTCTATTATATGGTGGTGTGAAATATTTTCTAAAAATTTTCAAAAGATTGGTAAAAATGAAAAACCCAAATATTCTAGTTTCAGACCGGTTTCAGACCGCTATTTACTCCCATGTATTTTGGATAGCCTAATTTAGCCTACAGATTTAGTTTTTCATTTTTAAAATAAATGTCAATACATTTTTAGTCAATTTTATTTTGACACTGACATATTCCTCGGTTTATGCTGATGACAAGCATACCATTAACATGATGAAGCCACCACCATACCTGAAAATAAACATGGGGCAAATTTGTGTGAGGTTCCCTGCCATTTAATTTCCATTGATTTCTATGGGCCACAGAGTGGCAGGGAACTCTTAGCTCTTCTACCCCCCATTGGAAACACATGGTACTACATGTGGTGGAACTGATGTTGGGACGGACCCCATGTTCATTTTGAAATACGGCAGTTGGTCCTTTTTTAAATATGAAAAATCTAACAGCTCCTGGATTTAACTGTCACGTTCTTAACGTAAACTAAATATTTTCTTACGGCGTGGCCTCGTGGCCGGAGCCGTCTGGAATAGGGTCTGTCTGTCTGTCTGTCTGTCTGTCTGTCTGTCCCCACGAAAGTAGACCGCTATTGATCAAATCTTAGCTATCAATTCCCATCCCTTGTCACTGTTGAGGTCCCCCTCTTGGTGATTTAAAAGGGTTATTTTATGTTTTGTAATGTGCGACAATTGACCCTAACTACAGATGGATGTTTACCTTTTATCATTTGATTATTTGCCAGCTGACAAGTTCTTTTTTATATATCATTTATACATGACCAGAAAAAGAAAATCACAGAAAGAAGCCCTCAACCGGAGTCTTTGACGTGTAAGTGAAGGAAAAGAAAAAAACAACAAAAGAAACCCTCTTGTTTCCATAGATCTTAGTTAGTTAGCTGTTGGATGGAGTTATTAAAGTAAGAATGTGCATAGATAGAAATAGAATCAAACTTGCAGTATATGTTTGAAATTTACAGAAATGTTGCTGACAGCATAATTTCTCATAGTCTATCATCTTAGTCTTCCTCATAGACTGCAGGTCTTCATTTAGAAATGTATTTGGATTTGCAAATGAAGGAATTTTTTCTCTGACATTTTTTAGGGCTTGACACAGAGGGACTCCATGAAGAGCGAAGGCAAATGAAATAAGTATGCACACATCACATATGTAATAACTCGATAAAATGTAATACATTTTCACCTCATTATGTAATAACCTCCGTCTTCCTTTTGCAACGATGCAATATGGAAAAACGGGGGGGGGGGGTCGTATATGTGATAACTAACGCACGCAGAGTGCACGTGGCATTACGATGAGATGATGCAGAATCTTATCTTTTCCCTTTGTCAAAACATGTTTTGACTCCTCTCCTGTCCTCCTTCCAAACCAGCTGTAACCATTTTATGAAATCCCGACAAACCTGTCCGAAAAGGTGTAGAGCTAGGGGTTCCCGTTTTATATCCCAATGGTTTTGTTTTGGGGTTTTTCTGCAAAAAAGGCCTCAATGACTGCTTCCCTCCCTCCAGCCTGAGCCCGCATGTCCAGTTTTGCTATATACCCTTTTTTATATCGCCCCATGGTCTAACTCGGGATCGCCGACTTCTGAGAAATAAAACCTAAATAAAACACTCTCATAACTCGCAGTTCCTAGTCGGGAAATCGGACAATCTCTCAGCATTAAATTAAAAAAAGAGAGAACATCCATCTGCAGCGGTGCATTAGTGCAGGTCAAGGTAAGTCATGTTTTTCAGCAATAAATATTTTGTGCAACATAGAAATTAATGGCGAGCTCACAAGGTTCGTATATATGATTCATAGCATCTTAAACTCTCTTCATATACCGACCACACAAACAACAGAAAATGTGTCCTTAAACTTAAAAATATACCTGTGTCTCTGTCACTGTAACTCCTGTTTAGGATCATTCAATCTTTCTGAGAAGTTTTTTTTCCCTCACACACACCAATCAATCTTTTTGAGAAATGTGGAAATATCGTGACACTACCTAAAGTGACATAGTACTAGAACCAGGCATTGGGGGTAGTGAGTCAAAATGGGCACAATTCTTCCTATTACAAGTCGGAACCATCAAAATGATTTTAAAGCTGTTATTTCAAGGTCAAAAGGCTACATAGATCTCCTCTGATTAAATGGAATAACATGACAGATAATAGCTGATCCTTATTTCTGTCATATCTTCCTCATCTAGAGACAACTGATGCCCACTGTTGTCCCCACCCCTGAGGACCATGTGGCTGTTGATACAGTGTCATCAAGTTCCATCAACTTACACAAATCTCCTTGCTAGATGGTGTGAAATTGTGCATGTTTAATTCAATCGTTAATAACATTGTATATGATTGTCTCGCAGTAAAAATACATGTTATGCGTTTTCTCAAAGTGTAATTCATGACAATGTTGAATTGTATGTGTTCACCCATTTCTACTGTAAATTTCTAGCCTAAATATCGCTTAGAAGCCGAAGACAATTTTTACTGCATTAAAATGTATTGTCACTCTCACGCCTACCCATTTGTCTGATTTCTACCAGGTGGAGTTGGCTGAGGGGGTGTCAGTCAAAAAACATGTCCTTTCCCGGCCGAGCAAGGAGCCAAAAAAGAAGGTAACGGAACTAATGTCCGTCTTGTTGAGCCGGGAAACCATGGCTGCATCATCACTGTCTGGCAAGCAGGCAAATGCCTGGAAAGGGTTGGAGGCAAAAGCGCAGCTCCACCCCAAAGCTGTGTCTGCGATTGCAAGTGAGTAGACCCTTTTCCGAGTCCACCAGTAGTTATTTCTGGTGTTGTGTTTTGCTAAATTCTAATAAGTTTTCTGTTCTGTCCCCTACAGAGTATGTGCAGGAGCAGCACCCTGACTCCACCTTCAATTAAAGTTTGGCCGTCATGAGAATGAAACGGAACAATGAGAGTAAATACTTCAAAATGTAAATTGATTAATAAATAGATTAAAATGTGGTTTTGTTTTCACTTTTCTTTCTGTGAATGTGTTTTGGTTAATGTGTAATCTTACCCATTGAAACTGCTCTGCATTCTAGTGTAACCCAGAGTGGGCAAGTAGGGAGTAAGGACAAGCTCTGGTCACACCGACACTACATATGCTTTCATTTGTGTGAGACCATATTGACTATAGGGCTGACTATACAAATATTATAGCTAATTCACTAATATCAGTATAGCTAGCTGTATACTATTACTATAGTTGTTTCATATAGTGGAATACTACAGATAACATTATAGCAATACTATATAAAACTCTACAGTATAACTATAGTTATACTATAGTTGCTATAGAAATACTATAGGGAACACTATAACAAACACTATAGTATAACTAAATCATCACCATAGCCAACTCTAAAGTATTACTATAGTATTTTTCTATAATGCGTCCCAAAACACTATAGAAATACTATAGTAAATTTTGATAGTTTTTTTTCTTTTTTGTGGTATTTCAAAAGTAATTTTCTTGCGCCGCCGTCTTCCGACACTTGAAGCCAGAAGGAGTTACACGGTGTCTTTGTGGAGTTAGAGAAGCCATATGACAGGGTGATGAGAGAGGAGGCGTGGTATTGTATGAGGAAGTCGGCAGTGGCAGAGAAGGTTTGTAATACATCAGTTATCAGTCAAGTCAACAATAATGTGGTTTTAAACATGAGTAGATCCTGCCAATTTAACTTTACTAGATTCAAATAAAAATAACCTTGTCCTCTTTCATCAAGTCTGCATAACGTGATTGAAACAGATTTCTATACCAACTAACGACAAAAGACTCAACACATTCACCCTGTGCTTTAATTATGTTTATTGTAGCGCTTTTAATTTTTATTTATCAACCATAGGTGTGGGAAGATGGCGGCGTGAACTCGCATTTGCGGCAGCCTCACCCAGTGCCGACTATGCAGTGTCTTTGTCCATGTCTACGTCTAAGTTTGTGTCTCCGTGTGAAGTTGTTTATTTTCATTTATTTATTTGTTTATTGTTCATCGATTTTTTTTCTCTCTGTTTAATGGCTAGGAGAGCTGGCGCTGGGTCAGCGGAGGGGGCTTACAGCCCTTTCCGGAGCTGTACGGCCCTGCCAGGAGCTGTACACGAGATGAAACACTGAGGCGGTATGACGGCGGCCTTGCCTAGCGTCGACTGTCCAGTGGTTTTGTCTGCGTTTGCGTCATCGTGTGGAGTGCGGGGGAGGTGTGTCGAATGTATCTGGGTGGGAGAGCTGGCGTTGGATCGGCTGACGGAGCCTGGTGTCACGGGATTAGCAGGGAGAGGACCCAAGTGTAGACGGTGGAGGCCACCACCGGTTCAGACAACTCTTTTATTAAAGGAAAATGACAAATAGCAAGTACAGACAGCGGGGAAAGCTGACAACAGATGCAGCACTCTGGCGAACAAAAGTCTCTGTGTGTCTCAGTGTGTGAGTGAGGCGAATCAACAAAGAGCAGAGCAACCAAGGGGCATATATACCCTGTGGAGGCCAATCGGGGAGATTGGGCGCAGGTGAGCAGAACAGGGCAGAAACCGGAGAGCCAATCAGAGAAGGGGGAGGTAAGGGAAGCCGGGGCATAAGGGTCATTCAGGCAAATGGACGAGGATGAACAAAGCCACCAGTCGGGATGGGAAAGCCCAGATCACAGACCATGACAGGACCTCCCCACCTTAAGGGACGGATTCCAGACACCCCAGACCAAAGGACCCAGAGTCCCCAGCAGGATGGACGGAGGGGCCCAGGGGGAGAAGGAATAGGGCCAGGGATCTCAGGCGGACAGGCCAAGGGCTTGGACCAATCGGGAGGGTGACCAGGACGTAGGACCAGGACGCACAGCAACTCCGGTGGACGGGTTGATGGATGACCCGCAGGCCAGTGATGCCAACAGTATCACCATGGCTTGAGGGCCGCTCGGGAAACAAATTTCGGAGGCGGCTGGAGGGCCGCTGAGCCAACAGAATTTGGAGGTGGCGGGACAGCTGCTGGGCAAACATACATCGAAGGCGGCGCGACGGCCGTGGGGTAAACAGATTTCGGAGGCGGTTGGACGGCCGCGGGACAGGCAGACTTCGGAGGTTGCGGAAGGGCCGGTGCTGAAGGACCAGACCTCGGAGGCGGCGGAAGGGCATCAGCTGGGCGACCAGACCTCGGAGGTGGCGAGACAGCCGCTCAGGGGACAGGCTTCAGAGTCGGCAAGAATGCCGCTCGGGAGACAGGCTGTGCAGGTGGCGAAACAGCTGCTCGGGGGACAGCCTCTGGAGGCGGCGAGATAGCCGCTTGAGGAGCAGGCTTCATGGAGCTGGCTTCGGAGGCGGCCCGGAGACGCTGGGCAGCTGAGACTCCGGGACGCTGGGCAGCTGAACCTGACAGGTCGGCTGGTGTGGCTGGCCAAACAGGAACTCATAGACGTATTCGGCCAGTGTGGCCGGCGGCTGTTAGTTGGACAGGACATCGGCTGGCTGCCGAGGGACATGGGCCTGGAAGAGACTACGGGGACCTCCCCTGCCAGGCGGGTTCCCCAGAATGGGTCCTGGGCTGGAGCTGGCTCAGCAACACCCCTCGACTGGTGGTTTACCCGCCGGTGGGCAGGCTGGTGGCTAGCGGGTTCAGGGCCAGCAGACCGGGATACAGGCTGCTGGTTATCCAGCCGAACAACCTCCTGCCGGAGGCCATTCACCCCAGACACCGGCCTCAGCCTACGTTGTCTCCGTTACGTTGAACCATCTTCAGGGTCCATATTGGTCGGTTCGTGCTGTCACAGGAGTAGAAGGGAGATTACCCAAGTGCAGATGGTGGAGGCAACCAGTTCAGACAGCTCATTTATTACAGGAAAATGACAAATAGCAGGTACAGAGAGCGGGGAAAGCTCACAGCAGGAATGACACAAAACTTACACAACGCAGGAATAAAACGGCAGGAACAGACAACGGGGAAAGCTGACAACACACACGGCACTCTGGTGAACAAAAGTCCCTTTGTATCTAAATGTGTCTCAGTGTGTGAATGAGACGAACCGACAAAGAGCAGAACAAACAATGGGCATATATACCCCTTTGGAGACCAATCGGGGATTGGGTGCAGGTGCGCAGGACAGGGCAAAAACCGGACAGGCAATCGGAGAAGGGTGAGGTGAGGGAAGCCGGACCATCAGGGGTCATTTAGGCACACAGACGCAGGTTAACCATCCCACCAATCAGGGGATGGGAGAGCCCAGATAACAGACCATAACAACACCCCCCCCCCCAAGGGGCAGATTCCAGACGTCCCAAAACCAAAGGACCCAGAGTACCCAGAGGATGGACAGAGGGGCCCAGTGGGAGGACGAATGGGGCCAGGGATCTCAGGCGGATTGCCCGAGGGCTGGGACCGATCGGGGGGGCGATCAGGATGCAGGACCAGGAGGCAGAGCACCTCCAGCGGGTGGGCAGATGGATGACCCGAAGACCAGCGATGTCGACAGTACCGCCATGGCTGGAGGGCCGCTCGGGAAGGCAGCTGGATGGCCACTGGGCAAAAGAACTTCGGAGGTGGCTGGAGGGCAGCTAGGCAAACAGTCTTCGGAGGCGGCTGGAGGGCCACTGGGCAAACGGACTCCGCAGGCAGCTGGCAGGCCGCTGCGCAAATGAACTTCAGAGGTGGCTGGATGGCCGCTGGGTAAACAGACTTAGGAGGCAGCGGGACGGCCGCTGGGCAAACAGACTTCGGAAACAGCGGGACGGCCGCTGGGCAAACAGACTTCAGAGCCAGCAGGAAAACCGCTGGGCAAAGAGTTCAGAGGCGGCGGGACAGCCGCGAAGCAAACAGACTTTAGAGGTGGCGGGACGACCATCGGGCAAACAGACTTCGGAGGTGGCAGAATGGCCGCCGCTGGGGGACCAGACCTCGGAGGCGGCAACACAGCCGCTCGGGGGACAGGCTTTGGAGGTGGCGAGGCAGCCGCTCTGGGGACAGGCTTCAGAGGAGGTGAAGCAGCCGCTCGGGGGACAAGCTTCAGACGTAGCGAGTTAGCTGCTCGGGCGACAGGCTTCAAAGGTGACAAGACAGCCCCTCGGGGTACAGGCATGGAAGGCGGCAAGGAAGCCATTCAGAAGACAGACCTCGGAGGCGGCGTGGCAGCCGCTCTTGGAGCAGGCTTCATAGGCGGCCCGGGGACGCTGGGCAGCTGAGACTCAGGGATGCTGGGT
Source organism: Lampris incognitus (assembly GCF_029633865.1). NCBI lineage: Eukaryota > Metazoa > Chordata > Actinopteri > Lampriformes > Lampridae > Lampris > Lampris incognitus. Next base: position 61,879,341 of record NC_079215.1, read on the forward strand.
AGCTGAGGCTTGGGGACGCTGGGCAGCTGAGGCTCGGGGACGCTGGGCAGCTGAACCCGACGGGTCGGCTGAGGTGGCCAGCAGAACAGGAACCTGTAGAAGGAGTTGGCCACTGTGCGGGTTCCCCAGAATGGGTCCAGGGCTGGAGCCGGCTCGGCACCACCCCTTGACTGGTGGTTTATTGGCCGGTAGGCAGGCTGTCGGCTAGCGGGTTCAGGGCAAGCAGACCGGGAAACAGACTGCTGGTTATCCAGCTGAACAACCCCCCCGACGGAGGCCATTAACCCCAGACAAAGAGCAGAGCAACCAAGGGGTATATATACCCCATGGAGGCCCATCAGGGAGATTGGGTGCAGGACAGGGCAGAAACTGGACAGCCAATCGGAGAAGGCAGAGGTGAATGAAGCCATGCAATGAAGGTCATTCAGGCACACGGACGCAGTTGAATCAAAAACCATGGCATGAGAGAGCACAGATTACAGATCATGACACCTGGTATGTTTTTCCTCGTCGCTTTCAATACCGGCACGGCTAACAATCTGACACATGGTGAGAGGAAGGTGGTGCTAACTTCACGGTTCATGGCATCCGCGGACTCTGTGGCATCCTCCAGCTCCCGCTGCAGTTTCCTATGGTTCAGCATGTTGTTGACCACTTCTTTGTTATTCTGCTCCTCCTCGAGCTCCTCGTCTAGCTGAACAATGCGCGCCTTAAACGTTCTCTTCTTTTTTTATTTGTATCCTTTTTATTATTTATTTGTTCGTCGATTTCTTTCTCCCTTTTAATGGCTATGAGAGCTGTCGTTGGAATGGAGCTGTACGGCCCTGCCCAGAGCTGTACCCGAGGTGAAACATTGAGGCGGTCTGGCGGCATTCTCCAGCTCCCACTGCAGTTTCTTATGGTTTGCATTTGCTCTCTGTGCCTCTTCCTCAGCCTCCTCCAGCTGCCTCTTCAATTGCTTTATACGAGATTTTTAACTTTTCTGCCTGGTCTTTGTACCGCTCTGTGTTGCGTATCTCACCCTCCACCTACACGATGACTTCTTCCATCTTCTTCTCGATGCGTCTGACCAACTTGGAGGTGTCCTGCCTCTCCCTGGTCTCTATGTACAGATGATCCTCCGGCTGGGCGATTTTGGTCTCCAGGGCGGAGATACTGGACTTGGACTTGACAATTCCCTTCAGCTCCTTGTTCAGGTGCTCCAGCTGGGCTCGAACCCCCTCGATGCGCTGGGAGGTGCTGCGCTCAGCAGTAAGCGCCACATTCATCTGGTCATTCTTCAGCATGGCTCTCTTCAGCCTGTCGTTGACCAGTTCTGTGTTATTCTGCTCCTCCTTGAGCTCCTCCTCGAGCTGAGCAATGTGCGCCCCAAGCCTTCTCTTCTCCGCTGCAATTTGCGTATTCTTGCTGGCCTGGTTGTTAATCTCACCCTGTAGTTCGTCTCTCTCCTGCTGGGCCTGTCTTTTCACATGCTTCACAGCTGTCAACTCCTTCTGCAGCTGGATCATGTCATCCTCCATGCCCTTCAGCTTCTTCTCGGTCTCCTTGGCCTGAGCAAGGATCTCTTCCCTGGACATACAAGTGTCTTCTAGCTTCCTGATAAGTTCCTTCATCTGGGGCTGGAGTTTCTTCAGCTGCTTAAGGGCCTCGTCGCGGTTCTTTTTGGCCATATCAGTGGCTGCCTCCAGTTCCTTCAGGTACAGTTCAAGCTTCTTACGGGCTGCCACAGCGACAGAACGCTGTTTCCTCTCATCCACAAGCTCAAGCTCCATCTCTCGCACCTGTTTAATCAGTGCCCTTTTCTTCTTTTCACCCATCTCATCTCGTCCTGCCAGGTCCCTCTTGTACTGGGCCTTCATTGCCTGCATCTTGACCTCCAGGCGCAGCTTGGCATCCTCTGTGGCCTGCAGCTCATTCTCTACTTCCTCCAGCCGGGTCCTCATCTCATCCAGCTGCTGCCTCATTCCACGCTTGGACTTCTCCAGCTCCTTCATTTCAGCACGCAGCAGTTTATTGCTGCTGTCCAATTCATTCTTCATGTCGATAAAAGATTCCAGCTTACGGGTCAAAGTCAGGGCATGAGTCACCTTCTCCCTTGCCTTAACCTCAGCACGGTCACGCTCCTGTGCATAATGTGCAGAGATGTTCTTCTCTTCTGTCAGCGTCTGGTCAAACGTCTTCTGCTTCTTCTCCGAGTTGGAGATGATCTGTCTGAGATGGTCCTGGCCCACGTGCAGGTCATCCAGCTCCTGCTGGAGATGCATCTTGGTCTTGTGCATCTTCTCAAAGGCAGCACACTTCTCCTCCCATCGCTGGTGCGCTGCCTTCAGCTCCCTGTGAAGCTTCTCCTTTCCTTCCTCAGCATTCTTCAGACAGCCAGCTTCTGCCTCCACTTTCTTTTTCATGTCAGCAAGCTGAGCCTGCACACTGAAAAGCTGTTTCTGTACAGATTTCTTGGCCTCTTCCTCCTCCTCCAGCTGCTCTCTCAGGCTGCTCTGTTCATCCTCCAGCTGATGCATACGTGTGTTGAGAGACAGCTTCTTGCGTGTCTCCTTCTGCAGCAGTTCCTGGACATCCTGTAGCTGGGACTCAACAGCAGAGCAGTATGTTCTTGCCTTGATCAACTTGCCCTCCACATCACTCAGCACACTATTGACATTTTCCAGCTTGGTCAACTTTTCAGCCAGCTCCTGGCGCTGATGCTCAGTCTCTGCTTGTTTGGCAAGCAGTTCCTGGACCTGGGCTTCAGCCTTCTTCCTGTGATGCTCAGATTCTCCTTTACTCTGCATCAGTATCTGCAACTTTATGGCAAGCTCATTCCTCTCAGACTCCAGAGCCTCCTTGGCCTTGTCTACAGACACCTTGTTCCTCTTAGCTTGCTTAAGCTGCTCATTGAGCTCGTCAAAGGCCTGGCTGTGTTTCTGTTTCATCTCGAGCACCTGCAGTTCATGGACCTTGGCCTCATCATACAGAGCCTTTTTTAGCTGAGCCTGTGCCAAGGGGTTGTTGACCAGGTTGCGGTCCACGTACAGGAACGACATGGTTGCTGTGGCTGCTTTTCAGATGCAGGACGATTTTATGGAGATGATAAACAACAACTGTGGGGATCTGAAAAAAAAGAATAATAAGAAAGATAAGATAAGATACTTTACTGCCATTGTGTGCAAACAACGACATTTTATTTGGTAACTCTCAGACCAGCAACACTAGACAAGGTAAATGATTAATTTTTTTTTAAAAAAAAACAAGCTAAAAACAAGAACAAACAACATTTAGCATAAATAAGTGAGGTAGTAAAAACAGGGAGGTAGCAAAATGATAAGAATAGAAGAAGCCCCTAAATATAATAAAAAATGGCGGCTCAGACGATGTCAGCGTCGCTGTGAAACAAACTCCTTCTCAGACGACCGCCGCTTCGTTGTAGAGCTCAAACAAATTAGAGTGCTCACCACTTCCCCCCTCTTTCACTTTTTCAGTCACACTTTTCTTTTTCTCTCTCTCCCTGCCCCTCTCTCTCTTTCTGGGTCTCCCTCTCTTTACTAATCCCTCCCTCTTCCACGAGCTAGTTCACGTATATTCGAACCTTGCGCAGTCATTCGTTCTTTCGGCTAATGTTCGTCAAATGCACAGACGTGATGACGTCACTGTAGTAAATACTTCAGATCAACTGTCCCCACACTCAGATTACAAATTTCTACAACAGGTCAAATTCGTTTTGAACGGGCACTGCAATAAGTGCTCAAAAATCCAGGTGTAGAAATCCCAGAAAAAATTGAATCGGTTCATCTGGACACTACGTTTAGCAGGAAACACGTTTCATCACTCATCTAGTGACTTTGTCAGTCTCAGCTGACTGCAGGTGGTATCCCCAACATTATAAAGAATACCGCTGCACTATTTCCCAGTTTGGAAATCATCTGGTAGAAGGTGTGTAAATAGTTTTAATCATCTGATAGAATGTGTGTAACTAGTGTTAATCATCTGGTAGAAGGTATGTAAATAGTGTTAATCATCTGGTAGAAGGCATGTAAATATAGTGTTAATCATCTGGTAGAAGGTGTGTAGATAGTGTTAATCATCTGGTAGGAGGTGTGTAGATAGTGTTAATCATCTGGTAGAAGGTGTGTAAATAGTGTTAATCATCTGGTAGAAGGTGTGTAGATAGTGTTAATCATCTGGTAGAAGGTATGTAAATAGTGTTAATCATCTGGTAGAAGGTGTGTAGATAGTGTTAATCATCTGGTAGAAGGTGTGTAAATAGTGTTAATCATCTGGTAGAAGGTATGTAAATAGTATTAATCATCTGGTAGAAGGTATGTAAATATAGTGTTAATCATCTGGTAGAAGGTGTGTAAATAGTGTTAATCATCTGGTAGAAGGTATGTAAATAGTATTAATGATCTGGTAGAAATTGTGTAAATAGTGCTAATCATCTGGTAGAAGGTGTGTAAATAGTGTTAATCATCTGGTAGAAGGTATGTAAATAGTGTTAATCATCTGGTAGAAGGTGTGTAGATAGTGTTAATCATCTGGTAGAAGGTGTGTAAATAGTGTTAATGATCTGGTAGAAATTGTGTAAATAGTGCTAATCATCTGGTAGAAGGTGTGTAAATAGTGTTAATCATCTGGTAGAAGGTATGTAAATAGTGTTAATCATCTGGTAGAAGGTGTGTAGATAGTGTTAATCATCTGGTAGAAGGCATGTAAATATAGTGTTAATCATCTGGTAGAAGGTGTGTAGATAGTGTTAATCATCTGGTAGGAGGTGTGTAGATAGTGTTAATCATCTGGTAGAAGGTGTGTAAATAGTGTTAATCATCTGGTAGAAGGTGTGTAGATAGTGTTAATCATCTGGTAGAAGGTATGTAAATAGTGTTAATCATCTGGTAGAAGGTGTGTAGATAGTGTTAATCATCTGGTAGAAGGTGTGTAAATAGTGTTAATCATCTGGTAGAAGGTATGTAAATAGTATTAATCATCTGGTAGAAGGTATGTAAATATAGTGTTAATCATCTGGTAGAAGGTGTGTAAATAGTGTTAATCATCTGGTAGAAGGTATGTAAATAGTATTAATGATCTGGTAGAAATTGTGTAAATAGTGCTAATCATCTGGTAGAAGGTGTGTAAATAGTGTTAATCATCTGGTAGAAGGTATGTAAATAGTGTTAATCATCTGGTAGAAGGTGTGTAGATAGTGTTAATCATCTGGTAGAAGGTGTGTAAATAGTGTTAATGATCTGGTAGAAATTGTGTAAATAGTGCTAATCATCTGGTAGAAGGTGTGTAAATAGTGTTAATCATCTGGTAGAAGGTATGTAAATAGTGTTAATCATCTGGTAGAAGGTGTGTAGATAGTGTTAATCATCTGGTAGAAGGTGTGTAAATAGTGTTAATCATCTAGTAGAAGGTATGTAAATAGTGTTAATCATCTGGTAGAAGGTATGTAAATATAGTGTTAATCATCTGGTAGAAGGTGTGTAAATAGTGTTAATCATCTGGTAGAAGGTATGTAAATAGTGTTAATCATCTGGAAGAAGACATGTAAATAGTGTTTATCATCTGGTAGAAGGTGTGTAAATAATGTTAATCATCTGGTAGAAGGTGTGTATCATCTGGTACAAAGTGTAAATGTTGTTAATCATCTGGTAGAAGGTGTGTAAATAATGTTAATCATCTGGTAGAAGGTGTGTATCATCTGGTAGAAAGTGTGTAAATAGTGTTAATCATCTGGTAGAGGGTGTGTATCATCTGGTAGAAAGTGTGTAAATAGTGTTAATCATCTGGTAGAAGGTGTGTAGATAGTGTTAATCATCTGGTAGAAGGTATGTAAATATAGTGTTAATCATCTGGTAGAAGGTATGTAAATATAGTGTTAATCATCTGGTAGAAGGTATGTAAATATAGTGTTAATCCTCTGGTAGAAGGTGTGTAAATAGTGTTAATCATCTGGTAGAAGGTGTGTAAATAATGTTAATCATCTCGTAAAAGGTGTGTTAATAGTGTTAATCATCTGGTAGAAAGTGTGTAAATAGTGTTAATCATCTGGTAGAATGTGTGTAAATAGTGTTAATCATCTGGTAGAAGGTGTGTAAATAGTGTTAATCATCTGGTAGAAGGTGTGTATCATCTGGTAGAAAGTGTGTAAATAGTGTTAATCATCTGGTAGAAGGTGTGTAAATATAGTGTTAATCATCTGGTAGAAGGTATGTAAATATAGTGTTAATCATCTGGTAGAAGGTGTGTAAATAGTGTTAATCATCTGGTAGAAGGTGTGTAAATAGTGTTAATCATCTGGTAGAAGGTGTGTATCATCTGGTAGAAAGTGTGTAAATAGTGTTAATCATCTGGTAGAAGGTATGTAAATATAGTGTTAATCATCTGGTAGAAGGTATGTAAATATAGTGTTAATCATCTGGTAGAAGGTATGTAAATATAGTGTTAATCATCTGGTAGAAGGTGTGTAAATAGTGTTAATCATCTGGTAGAAGGTGTGTAAATGTTAATCATCTGGTAAAAGGTGTGTTAATAGTGTTAATGATCTGGTAGAAAGTGTGTAAATAGTGTTAATCATCTGGTAGAAGGTGTGTAAATAGTGTTAATCATCTGGTAGAAGGTGTGTATCATCTGGTAGAAAGTGTGTAACTAGTGTTAATCATCTGGTAGAAGGTATGTAAATAGTGTTAATCATTTGGTAGAAGGTGTGTAAATAGTGTTAATCATTTGGTAGAAGGTTTGTAAATAGTGTTAATCATCTGGTAGAAGGTGTGTATCATCTGGTAGAAATTGTGTAAATAGTGTTAATCTGGTAGAAATTGTGTAAGTAGTGTTAGACATCTGGTAGAAGGTGTGTAAATAGTGTTAATCATCTGGTAGAAATTGTGTTTAATAGTGTTAATTATCTGGTAGAAGGTGTGTAAATAGTGTTAATCATCTGGTAGAAGGTGTGTATCATCTGGTAGAAAGTGTGTAAATAGTGTTAATCATCTGGTAGAAGGTGTGTATCATCTGGTAGAAGGTTTGTAAATAGTGTTAATCATCTGGTAGAAGGTGTGTATCATCTGGTAGAAGGTATGTAAATAGTGTTAATCATCTGGTAGAAGGTTTGTAAATAGTGTTAATCATCTGGTAGAAGGTGTGTAAATAGTGTGTTAATCATCTGGTAGAAGGTGTGTAAATCATGTACTTACACTTTCTGAAGAATGTTGTGATCCTTTAGACTGTTGTGAGTCTCAAGGTACCGCTGGTCTTTCAGTCTCAGGTGTAAGTGCTCTGTAAAGCATAGATAGTCCTCACTTTAGATGAGGTCATACAAAACACTTAACTAACAACTAGTAACGACCTGAATTAATCACGAGTTGCAGTATTGAGTGTTGATAAAACATCTGTTAACACACTCACTAACCATTGGTGCATGTCTTGCTTTACAAATGATGAGTTTTTGTGACTAATGGAAGCAACAAATTCCATTCATCCTCTACCTCTTCACTGAAGGTACCATCACCAGGATGTTCTCATGATCGGTTCGTATGATATCGTACGAAAAGTAGTGCACGGAAATTCGTATGTATTCCAAGTTATTCTGGGCCACGCCTACCCCTACCCCTAACCTTAACTCCCTCCTCCACAGAAAAGCCCCCCCGGCAAACCCTAACCCCCCCGCAGAACAGCCCACCTGGCCCACCCCACCGCACTCTAATCCCTGCTGCAGAACAGCCCCCCCGCAGGCCGGGCAGCTCCCCGAACAGCCCCGAGCGTCCCCTCAATAGACCGAACAGCCCTGGGTCACCCTAACCCCTCTTGCAGAACAGTCCACCCGGCCCAACCCGCCGAACCCTAACCCCCCCACACACACTGAACAGCCTCGCGCACCCTCCCAAGGACACACTAACCCCCCGCAGAACAGCCCGGGCGCCCCCCCCGTGCACCCTAACCCCCCGGCCTGCGAGGGGGCGGAGCGCAACCCCCCGGGCACACTAACCCCCCCAGAACAGCTACCCGGCCCCCCCGCCAAACCCTAACCCCCCCAAGAGAACAGGAACCCTGCTAAACCCTAACCACGCTCCCCGCAGAACAGTTCCCCTGCATCTTACCCCCCCACTGGCACCCTAACTCTTCCCGCAGACAGCCCAACCGGCCCACCCCGCTGCACCCTAACCCCCCCCGGCCTGCTATGGGGCCAGGCGCCCTCCCCGGGTCACTCTAACCCCCCCATAGAACCGCCCCCCCGCCAATCCCTAAGCCCCCTTGCAGAACAGCCCCGGGCCACCCTATTCCCCCCGCAAAACAGCCCCCGCCGCCAAACCCTAACTACCCCCCGCAGAACAGTTTCCCCGCAGGCCGGGCGACCCCCGAAAAGTTCCGGGCGTCTCTCCAAGAGGGCACACTAACCCCCCCCCGCAGAACAGTTCCCCCGCACCCTAACCCCCCCCCCCCACTGAAAAGCCCCGGGCGCCACAACCTGGGACAACCTAACTCTTCCGGCAGAACAGCTCACCCGGCCCTTCCCGCCGCACCCTAACCCCCCTCCCGCCTGCGAGGGGGCCGGGCGCCCCCCCGGGGCACTCTAACCCCCCCGAAGAACAGCCCCCCCCCGGCGCCCCGCCAAACCCTAACCCCCCCTGCAAAACAGACCCCCCACCAAACCCTAACCCCCCCCCCGCAAAACAGTTTCTTCGCAGGTCGGGTGCCCACCTGAACATCCCAGGGCGTTCCCCCCAAGAGGGCACCCTAATCCCTCCCGAAGCACAGCCCACCTTGCCCATCCCGCCGCACCCTAGCACCCCCAATGAAAAGCCCCGGGTGCCCCCTCGGGGCATTCTAACCCCCCCGCAGAACAGCCCCGAGTGTCCCACTTCACCCTTACACCCCCCGTAGAACAGGCCTCCCGGCCCCCCGCCAAACCCTAACGCCCTCCTGCAGAACAGAACCCTGCATACCGGGCGCCCCCAAGAACAGCCCACCGGCCCACCCTGCTCCCCTGCCGCACCCTAACCCCCCCCAACTGAAAAGTCCCAGCCGCCCCACCCTGGGGCACTCTAACCCCCCCACAGAAAATTCCCCCTGGCCCCCCGCCGCACCCTAACCCCCCTCCACTGAAAAGCCCCGGGCGCCCCAACCCGGGGCACCCTAACTTTTCCCGCAGAATAGCCCACCCGGCACTATAACACCCCCCAATGAACAGCCCCGGGCTCCTCCCGGGACACTTTAACCCCTCTCCCCAGGCCGGGCGTCCCCATGAACAGCCCGGGGGGGGCACCCGGGTCGGTCTAACCCCCCCCGCAGAACAGCCCCCCCGGGCCCCCCGCCAAACCCTATCCTCCCCCTACAGAAAAGCCCCGGGCCCCCCGCCAAACCCTAACAGCCCCGGGCGTCCCGCGGCACCCTAACCCCCCCGAAGAACAGGCCCCCTGGTCCCCCGCCTAACCCTAACCCCCCCTGCAGAACAGTTTCCGCAGAGGCCGGGCGCCCCCCCCCCCGAACAGCCCCAGGCACCCTAAATCTTCCCGCAGAACAAGCCGCTGCGCCCTAACCCCCCCCCCCCCCCGGGGCCTGCGAGGGGGCCGGGCGCTTTTCCGGGGCACTCTAATCCCCCCGCAGAACCTTCCCCCCGGCCCCCCCGCCGCACCCTAACCCCCCCGCAGAACAGTTTCCCCACAGGCCGGCGCCCCCCCGAGCAGGCCCAGGCGTCCCCCCAAGACGGCACCCTAACCCCTCCCGCAGAACCGTCCCCTGCCCCCCCCCCGAAGGCGCGCCCCCCACAGAACAAGCCCCCCCGCGGGGGGAGGTTGGGCGACGGGGGGATTGCGCATGCGTTCTGAATCGCAGAATTTCGTAGGATATCTACGAAAATGTGGACCTCACTTTTCTTACGATATCATCCATGAGAATACGTTGCACTCGTGACTTTTTTAAGGAGAATGTAGAAAATGATGGAGCCATAAAAGTGTGACGATACTTACCTCGTAGTCTTCAATGGTCGCTTTACAGTTATCTCTTCACAGTGGACGCGTTACTCTCGTTGTTCTCTCGTAGAAGTCTAGAAGCAATGGTGCGGCCGCGCTGGGCGCACCAGTTTATATACACTGCGAGGCGCAGCGGGGGAGGGAACGCCGTGACGACACAGAGGGGGGAGGAGCTGAGGGCACGTTCCCTTCCTGTCCGTTATCCAAGCCGGCTTAAGGCCGCTTCATAGTCTTGCGGACCATACAGACTGTACTCGGCTGGGGTCCTCGCGGACTAAAATGACGCAATGGCGGACCTCAGCGTACGTCCTCCTGCCGATATCCCCGCGAAGCTGAATTTTTGTGACCACGCCTACCCGATCTGTTACGGAAACCCGATTTGTTTTGCGCATGCGCGACCATTCGTCTACATCCTGGCGGCGTCTGTTGAAGCAATTTACGGTAGTCTCTGGGATTTAAATAAAATAATGTTAGGTGAATCGGCTGAGGGACCTGGTCTGCTGCGTCCTGTGGGCCCAAGAACCACGGCCTTGCCTGGAGCAGCGCCCGAGAGGGACGCACCGATCGAGGGCGTTCTGACAGGACGCGGAAGCGGAGCAAGCTAAGCTAACTGCTAGCCCATACAGACCGGAAGTTCCGACAGTCATGCTGCTTGGCTTCATTATCCAGACAGCGGAGTTTTTGGACTGTGTTGCACTGAACACACTGTGTTGTTAACTCCGTGTGTGTGTGTGTGTGTGTGTGTGTGTGTGTGTGTGTGTGTGTGTGTGTGTGTGTGTGTGTGTGTGTGTGTTTGGCTTTGTTTTCTGGTTTTGGTGCTTTTGGAAATGTGGATGTTTTTATCTTTTGTGTTGCACTGCTGTGGGCTGGTGAAAGGAACTTCCGTTACATGATAGAAATGACAACACATTGTTCTTGATTCTTCATTGATTCTTGTTATCTTTGTTTTTATTCATGTTGAAACAGATTATATGTTTCATATTCAGTAAATATGCATGTTTCTTGTTTTTGTAAGGAACGTCTAACACGTGGCGCTAATGAAACAGAAGATGACACGTTTCCTTCTTGAATGACCACCTTGTTCCTGTTGTGATGAAGAACAATATGTGGAGCCAGTTTCGTCCTCCATGAAGAGAAAAGGCAGGTAAAACGCTGACGTTGCTTTAAGCTGCTCCGATGGCGGTGAGCTTTCAATGAAGTGTGTGGGCGGCACGGTGGCGCAGTGGTTAGCGCGGTCGCCTCGCAGCAAGAAGGTTCTGGGTTCGAGCCCCCGGGTAGTCCAACCTTGGGGGTCGTCCCGGGTCGTCCTGTGTGTGGAGTTTGCATGTTCTCCCCGTGTCTGCGTGGGTTTCCTCCGGTTTCCTCCCACAGTCCTGTGGGAGGAAAGACCTGTAGGTCAGGTGGATCGGCCGTACTACATTGTATGTGTATGTGTGTGTGTGTGTGTGTGTCTGTCTCTCTCTCGGCCCTGTGATGGCCTGGCGGCCTGTCCAGGGTGTCTCCCCGCCTGCCGCCCAATGACTGCTGGGATAGACTCCAGCATCCCGCGACCCCAGTTGGATAAGCAGTTTGGATGCTGGACGGATCACCCCCCCCCCCACACACACACACACACACTCAAGTGTTCGCAACCACAGACAGTTGTCCCCCCCTCTCTCTCTCTCCCCCCCCCCTCTCTCCCCCCCCTCTCTCCCCCCCCTCTCTCTCTCCTTCGACTGTTGCTGTTTGTGTTGTCCAGGAGGTGCTGCCCTGACTTCTGCCATTAGATATCTCCAGATGATTTCAAACCTGTGAGCATCTGCATACAGACCAGTGCCACTGCCACACATGACTTGACTTGTCTTTCACGTGGGGACAGACGAAACATTACAGCTGAAGATAAAATGGAGTTCGACACCTTCAGGTTCGGCACTTTGTACAAAAGGCTATCACCCTTTCCCAGAGCCACCTCCAAGCACCCCCTTAGATGCTCTTTTAGGATTTAACACTAGTCTCACAGGCGCCATCTCCTGGATGCATGATGTAATTAACACTTTTAACCCACAGTCTCTAAACAACCTAAGGACAGTTGGGGAACAAGACCTCGGCCTGTCTTTTGCAGAGGACCGGTGGACTTCAGTTCTCGACCTAGTGCACTCCTCATCTCCTTGTGCTAGACTCGGTCTAATACAATTCAAGATAGTTCACCGTCTTCATCTCACTAAGGAGAAACGGGCAAGGATGTACCCAAACACTGATCCCACCTGTGACCGGTGGAAGACCACCACTGCAAACTGGCTGCACATGTTTTGGTCACGCTCAAGCCCTCAGACTTTTTGGGAAAAGGTCTTTGAATCCCTTAGTGATGTGTATAATAGGACAGTTGTACCTCAGCCCATTAGTGCCCTGTTTGGACTGAGGCCAGAGGACGCAGTGTGGTCGACTGAAATGTGCCACGTGGTTGCCTTTACTACCCTGTTAGCTCGCCGTCTCATCCTCCTCAACTGGAAGAGAGCGGGGCCACCATCCCAGACCAGATGGCTTAAAGAGATGATGTTTCACCTGAAGCTCGAAACAATCTAGTTTACATTGAAGGGGAAAGCAAATACATTTGAAAGAGTCTGGAGGCCTTTTCTTACCTACTATGAGAACCTAACCCAAATAACAGACTGGATAGTTCAGAACCTAATCTTTTCTTGGTTGGAGCAGAACTGCAGCAGTCTAATGAAGAATTAGTTTAAAAAGATAAAAATTAGTGTATTTTTATCTTCTCCCTTGTGTGTTTTGTGAATGAGGTCATTGTATATCTGTCATATATTTATTTGTACTTGATGTTATTTCGAAGGATGTTGGTTGGGGGGGGTAGGAGACGTGTTAGGGAGCAGAGGAGGGATGGGAATTATACTGGATTTATTTCATGCTGATTCTGTGATTTATAAAATGCAAAGTCCAATAAATGTAAGTTTGAAAATGGGGTTATGGCTCCCTCTTGTGGATACTCTTGGTACAGCAGCGGTTAGACAAAATTGAAACTAATGCCTTGCATAGATGGTCCCGAGGAGTGAGTTGAGTGGTTTGTTTTGATATCAAGCAAGCAATCAAAGTGTTATTTATACACCACTTTTAATATCCTATCAGACACGGAATAATCAGCACGCCGACACACAAATTCATGTAAACAGTTTAATTCATTTCACGAGGTGAAAATGACACGTGACTGCATTTTCAATCATCAGCCATGACAAGTTAAATACAACTGTAATGTTTTAGTATTTGTGTTACTCTCTGCAATGTAGAAAGCGGCGAAAGCTGCGATGACAAATTGCCAATATGCACATTACTACACCAGATATGACACTGAAAAACTAATGAGATGACATAATTTGTTATACTCCATCCATGCGTCCATTCATCCATCCACTGTCCAGTCACTGTCTTGACCTTATTCGGGGTTCTGGCTGAGGGTGGAAGTCAGAGAGGAACAACGGACACGTCCATTGTCACACACGCACATCCCACACACAATTAAGAGTTTCCACTTCATCTAAAATACACACCTTTGTGCAGCGGGAGGAGAGCATGTGTAACACAACCCCGTGCACACACAGGGAGCACGTGGATCTCCACACAGATGGGCTGGGATACACAGGGGCCCTCTGGCTGGGTGGAAGCGGTGCTGACCACTTGGTGTCCACGTCACTAAATCAAGCTGAGTAGTATTGAAAGACAGGTCCGGAGAGACCGGAGTGGTCTAAGAGGGGTCTGGACTGAGCCGTTGTTGTTCTGGCATAAAGATGTGAACAACCCTCGAGTTGTCAGGCTGTTCTCCACTGAAGCGGGTTCGACTGTACAAGATGGAATTACTGAAATCAGCTTACATGAACAAACATCAAGAGAATGGGTAAACTTTATATATACGTATATATCTGCCCGTTAAAAAGGAAAGAAAAAAAATCCACATTTCCGGCCATAGACAGGAATCCGTTGGATCTGTCTTGGGATGTCATTTAGTCTGAAAGGAAAAATGTAAATGGTCTTGTGTAAGATATGTGCAGAAATTAACTAAAAATAACACATTTTTTGAAGTCACACACACTTTAGATATCATAAGACACCATATCAACATCTTGTTTGTCTTATTCTGATTTCATCTTGGTTCTGGCACAAAACTGAACAGCATGTGTAACTGCTGTGATACCAGAAAGTTCCAGCAGGCTGGAAACACATCAGGATGGGTGCTGTCTTACGTTTTAGACCATAATGAATATGGATAAATAGTTTACCTGCATATAACCAGCATGTATTCATGTTAACAGAGGTAAATCATACCAGTGAGACAAAATGCTGCCAAAGCCCTTCAGAGCCGCTGCTCATATGCTCACCTTTATGAGGGTGACTGTCACTCCATAGAGAAGGGAAATGAAGAAGAGCAGGAGGAAAGTGAAGGCCATGTACCAGTCTTCTTCCTCCACATCTTGAATAACAACATCATGCTGGTTCTGCTCAACGTACACATGGTCTAGAAGTTCTGTAACAGTAGATGATGTTTGCTGAATTAAAGACCATCTTTAATGAAATGACTGCACCACAGACATAAAACCCCTGCCCAGATGTTTCTGAAGGGACATTTTACCCCTTGCAGGGGTAACATGCTCTCACAATGCAAGTCATCTGTCATGCAGCACACTGGTGTATGTACGTAGTCCATGTGTATAAAGTGGACGACATCGCCCGTCAGAGGCCTGGACATTCTGCAGAGCTTGCAGACGGGGTCTCGGTGTGTAGAGGGTCTGGAGTAAAATGCAGAACCCCTGAAACTCTGTGGTCATAAGTGCACCTTTCCATGTGGTCCAAGTGTGTCCTACATCTGAAAAGCGTTCAGCCTACAGTCCACGTGACCGACACTGGGTGCACCCTGATGCTGATACCGCTCCAGAACAGTGTCCAGAGTCACGTGTAGCCGCCATGTTGCTGCCGGTGTTGGAGGAACAATGGCTGCCGAAACGACGGACAAGAAGTGTTTTTAATGTAGGCTATCTTTTTAACACCTGTTATCATCTTAGCACAGCTTATTACACATTTACTACACCTCATTGTTGAATATTTGATGACTAATCAAAAAAATGAGGCTGAGGTAACAAACTCAGCCTTCCGAGCCGTCCCGCTTGCTGCTCCACCCTTCTGCTGATGTGGGGAGGGCTGCAGACTACCACATGCCTCCTCCGACACATGTGGAGTCCCCAGCCGCTTCTTTTCACCTGACAGTGAGGAGTTTCACCAGGGGGACGTAGCGCGTGGGAAGATCACACTATTCCCGCCAGTCACCCCCCCCCCGAGCAGACCAACCACAGGAGGCGCTAGTGTAGCGACCAGGACACACACCCACATCCAGCTTCCCACCCGCAGACACGGCCAATTGTGTCTGTAGGGACGCCCGACCAAGCCGGAGGTAACACGGGATTCGAACCGGCGAGCCCCGTGTTGGTAGGCAACAGAATAGACCACTACACTACCCAGACGCCTCGTGAGTCAGTAAGTGTGTTAAAGTTGAGAGCAGATGTCACTGAATAATCTTGAAGTCAGCAGCCCACAGCTTGCCGGTGGCTAAAACAAGTGTTTAGCTGTAGCGTGAGTGACGTGGTGACAACAACACCTCAGTGTGCGACTTTGTTTCACAAGTTCTGCACAGCCTTGGTCCACACTTGCCGTCTTACCACAGACAGGAAAGTGCAAGTCAAGTAGGGCCTAGCTTACTAGGAACCCTGGTAACTTAGGTGCGGGTAATGGGACAGGCCCGGTACGGTCACGTGATCATTACAATGATCTGTCCTTGTCCAAGCAGTTGTGTGCTGGTGTGCCGGTGAAGTCCAGAAGCCACTAAGCAGCAGAACAAGAGGCGACGACAGAAGGAGAAGGCAGCAAGTGACCGCTGCAAGTCCCACTCCTGTCCATGGTGAAGTCCTGTGGTGCAAGATGTGGTGTTGTTACAGTAGTGCTGAGCCCATCGTCCCGTTAGAGAGCTCATTATTTTATAGAATACTGAGTTTGTCCTTTATCAGGTCGACTGTGTTAAGTCCACCCAGTCTCTAAGATTTGAAGCCCTTTTTGGAAGCATTTTAACATTTTATGATTGTTTTTATTGTCTTGTTTACATTTATTATACAACAATATCTTGTAAGAAACTGGTAAAATAAGTAAAAACTTAAATGTAGACAGTTAATCAGAACCAGCACTACTTTATTCACCCCCGAGGGGACATGGGACAAGTGGCAGTGATTAAATGATTAAATCTATACAGTTAAACAAAGAAGAAAAGAGAGAATCCAGGAAAAAAGAAAACCGGAAATCCCGAAACTGGGAAAAAATAAAACGGAATGGAGAAAAAAGTAAAATGGGTTTTATGAGGCCCTACTACCCCACAGTGCAGAAACCCACATCTCCCCCTTTCAACTCAGAGCAAGAAGAGTTCAAACTACCGTGGCTCACGGCCGCGGGCTACAGGGACCACGTGGCGCCAGTGCACGAGACATCTTTCTGGTCGAGCTTTGATATTTTGTGGGAGAACCGTTTCATCTTCTCGTGTGACGTGTCAATGAGTCGTTTACTTACTTGGTTTGGTGAAATTTAAGGCCAGTGTCAGGGTAACATGTGTCACCCTGCAAGTGTAGACTGCCCCGAGTGGCCAGTCAACAGGGGGCAGGCGGAGTCGGCTCTGGACGCTGAAGTCCCCCTGTGGTCCTCTGTGTGGCTCACTGGTGTTGTAGCTCCACAACTCTGTAGTCTCATCAAGGAACCAGCTGATGTTCACCGGTGCAGGCCTGAAACCATTTGCCAGACACACAAGCTCGCCAGGACCATGGAGGAGGGTGACTGAAGGTGGACTCGGTGTCACTGGAGCTGGGGAACACGTGTCACTTTTATAAATGTTCTTTGAATATAGAGAATTAAGATCAACTATGTATGACACCCATGAGAAAGTATGTTCAGCCCAGTGAAATGAAACCTTCCGGCTGCTCCGGGAACGCCTTTTAAACCTGATGTCTGAGTCAATAAACCTTCACCTGCACCTGCCAGCAAACGGGTGGAAAGGTTCAAGTTGTACATATCCAGTTACGTCCACAATCCCGTCCGTCTGCTCGTCTGCTCGTCCTCATAATGGTGGCCGTAACTTGATATGTACAACTTGAACCTTTTCACCCGCTTGCTGGGAGGTGCAGGTGAAGGTTTGTCGACAGTTGTGTGCATGTCGTTGACATTGATCCACGGCAAATCTTGCAGGCATCGCGGAAAATATGCCACTGTCAATAGCACGCGCCAACAAACAGGAAACTAGTATGACCACTGCAGTAGAAACCGGAATCGGCACTGTGCAGCTGTCCAGGTCGCTGCTCCACCCCCTCTGCCGATCCGGGGAGGGCTGCAGACTACCACATGCCGCCTCCGATACATGTGGAGTCACCAGCCGCTTCATTTCACCTGACAGTGAGGAGTTTCACCAGGGGGAGGTAGCGCGTGGGAGGATCAGCTAATCCCCCCAGTTCCCCCTTCCGCCTTGACAGGCGCCCTGGCCGACCAGAGGAGGTGCTAGTGCAGCGACCAGGACACATACCCACATCCGGCTTCCCACCTACAAACACGGCCCATTGTGTCTATAGGGACGCCTGACCAAGCCGGAGGTAACACGGGGATTCGAACCGGCAATCCCCATGTTGGTAGGCAACGGAATAGACCGCCATGCCACCGGAGGCCCTGTTATATCTGCGTGTAGTTTGAAGGTACGTTGAACGGTGAGTTTAGCCTAGCTTAGCTCAGCTGATGGATATCTACTTGGACCATTCGTAGAATGAAGAGAAATGGTGAATGGCAGGCTAGCGAGTAACAAGTATGAACACTCGGTTTCAGAGAAAGTGTGTTTCCCTTCTTTTAAGAGGATCCCGGTAGACCTGCAGCAGCTGAGCTCAGCGAGGCCAGACTCCCTGTCAACCTACCTTCACCCTGCAAGCACAGCCACATGCACCCACGAGTTGTCTGACTTTGTCTAAGTAGGATACACAATAGAAACCCTGGAAACCCAACTATTCTTTTAGACAACTGTACATTACAAGTGCTGATGCTTCCTTCTACTAAATATTATTATTTGCTGCTTACCAAACACAGGTTGTACCGTGCTTTTGAATAGTTCCTCATATGACTCGTGTTTTACTACACAGGAATATGCAGCTTCCTGGTCCCTCTCGGACCGCCGGGATATGTTCAGTCTGCTGTTCAGTGAGAAGGTGTTGCTGTCTGTGTATTTCCAGACAGGGCTGATAGTATATTGTAATACTGGCAGCCTCAAGGCGTCCTTCTCCCAAAACACTAAGATGCCAGAGGGGGAAAATCCAGTCACAAGGCAAATGAGCGTTTCCATGTTTGAGCCCGGCAGGTCCGTGTCATTCAGCCTTGTTATCTTCACAAATGGCGGCTTAGGATCTTTTGAAAGGAAAAAGGAAGACAACAATGAGCAGAGTATTTTGCTCTTTTCATTTCCATCATTTCATTTATGGGAGCACAAGCGACAGTTTAGATAATGGTGAGGTATTAATGCAGGGTTGATTATTGATGCCACCCGTTTGTCCTGCAATATTAAGGCCCTGGTCACACCAGCATTTACGACAGGGATGTTTCCCGCCAAAACCAACTACTCTGAATGAAACTGTTGCTATCAGTGGATTTGCATCCGGTAGCAAAGTAAATTTCTCGATGACGTCACGTAGAGTTCAGCTTTGGGGAACTCTGACATGCAAATTCACACTGTCAACCAGTAGCAGAACTGCTTGGACTGCGTTGGCATCTGATGGGGCAGTGGCTAGTGAGGATCCAAAATGGAGGAAGCTCCCTGTTTTACTAGCGTTAAATCATCCAGTTTTAACTATTGTGCTCTGCCAGAAGATAAATTACTACACAAGAGAAATGCAGCGTGGTTTGCAGTTGGTTGTGAAGCAAGACTGGATGGTCTCACCATGTTCCATTCATTTCACTGTGCCGAGTGTTTTTTGGTCAGCAAGTTTGTTCCCACAGGAGCACGCAACATTCTTTTGCACTGCCAGTTTCTGGTGTGACCGGGGCCTGAGGCTGCAGGTCAACTGTATGCTTGTGTTGGTAAGGATACCTCTACTTCTGCTTATGTGCGTCTCGTAACCCTGTGTGGAGCATAGGTGCTTCCCCTCACAGGATACTTGTGTATATGTGAGCCAAGCCTTTGCTGATACGTTCAGGAAGCTACGAATGGTCTCCGTCCCATTGTCGTGACTCAGCCGTGGTTCAGTCAATGCCCTCTGAGACTTATTTCCACCAACTTTCCAAGTGATGGAGAAATCTTCAAGATTTTGACCAACCAGAAGACAGGTGAAAGCCAACTGTTCATCCGTCTGCAGTTCCTGGAGAGCTGGACCCTGAATGAAGACACCAGCTTTCCGAGATGATGCTGCTGTTATTGAAAATAAAATAAAAAAAATGTTCCTTGTCAAAGTGAACAAGACTATGATGTACATGTCTGACTGGCATATCATTAAATAAAGACCAAATGATATATAAAATACAGCTCCTTAATACTGGATGACTCATCGTGGAACTCTTATTGATCATGAAAATACATTTAGAAATATTCTGAATGTACAGTTATAAGTGGAATTATAAACACTATATTTTCATATTTACTTCGGGGTAGTGACTGTTATTCTACAGTTAGTGTAGGTTTTTACTTCCCTTTTTGTTTCACTTTACCTGAACAGAAGCCCATTTCATCGCGGACAGTTTTATTTAAAACCTTG
This sequence comes from Lampris incognitus, assembly GCF_029633865.1. Lineage (NCBI taxonomy): Eukaryota > Metazoa > Chordata > Actinopteri > Lampriformes > Lampridae > Lampris > Lampris incognitus. Next base: position 61,899,094 of record NC_079215.1, read on the forward strand.
TCAGAGACTTCACAAGTAAAGACCACTGCTTTTGTCCACTCGTTTTGAGGCACATTGAGATGACTGATTACTGCCACACGACCGTCTTCACCTAATAAGATGTCTTTAGTTGATGCCGATCTGTCCTGAGACCCAGAAAGCCATTTGATTTGGGGACTGAAACCCCAGCCAATGCACAAGAGTTTCTGTTGTCCTGAGTCTTTACTGGGGACCAGAAGAAGCTCCATTGACAGGTCACCTAAATGTCCCCACACAAAGTCAAGAATTACTATTGAAAGGGTTTGACAAAGAGACATTGGACACCAACAGACTAAACACAACTGACAACAGAAGTTCAGCTGGTCACCTACCAAAAATCCGTCCGGTTGAGTCTGATACCGAGCTGTTGACGAAGCCTTGGTTCACTTTGCAGGTGAACGTGTTGTCTTTTCCCTGGTGGGTTTTTGGAACTGAGAACTGGAGAGTGGTTGAAGTGAGGCCTGTGGCTTTGGAAAGATCAACAAATTGTTTTTCAGATATGTCACTTCCGTTGGCCTGAAAGGTGACGTAGAGGTCGCTAGAGGAGAGTTGTCTGACGTCACACTCCAGCACGGCATCTTCTCCATGAAGCAAGTGTGGCAGAGATCTTCTGATCAGCACCGACGGGGCCCTGTCCGCTGTAAGCCCTTTGAAACAAACACAGGGGTTGCTGCAGAGTTCAGTTGTATCAAATATCACATGAACATCATTTGGTACAGGTGACTTACTTATATCCACCGTCTTTTCAGCTGGAGGGGAGCAGGGGTGTTCAGCCCTACATGTCACGCGACTGTACGTCATCCACTTGTCTGTGGAAACAGTCAGGTTGCTGCTGAAATAGGTCTTGCTGCCGGTCCGGTTCGGCACGGTTCTTGTGGCTGAGATTTCTTCCCCATCGACATGCCAGGTCACCTTGGCATCATAGACAGTCTCAACCACACACGTAGCCGTCACCTCGGGCTTTGCCATCATCACTGTTTTGAAGCTGGGGGTCTCCAGGTGAATGCAAGGAGGGGAGGAAGGGTAAACTGCCAAAAGATCACTTGTTTAGCGAAGTCGTGTTTATCTGACTCCATAACAGCCATATCATATCTTTAAATCTTTATATCCAGTGGCAACATCTCTCATGATTATCGTTCAAATCATTTGCTGGTCAAACGAGTCAAAAATCAAGTTAATTTAACTTGAAAGCATTGATCAAGTCAGACCAAACATCCTGGATGTTACTTCTTGTAACTTCTTATCTTTAACTTCATCAATCAAACATGCATTTGCCAAGCTCAACATCTTCTCTCTGAATGTTTAGACTTTTGTCATCAGTTGTGTTCTGCTGACGCCCCTAAATGTACATTTTAAAGGAGTTGTAGTGTGAAAGGCGTATGTTGAGAGGAGTGATGGAGCAACGACACTGCTGCATCGTCACTGAGAAGTAGCCGCACTTACTTGCACAAATACTGATTGATTTGCTCAACTCGGCGTCGTGGTGTTTGGACTTGCACGTGACATTTGAGCCATTTGTCCAGTTTTTCCGGTCCAACTCAATCTGGCTGCTTAGGCTGAAAGTTTTTCCCTCCTTTTCCCCAGCTTGAAACTTCTTTTGGACCGGAACGATGTCGACAGCACGGCTGTCTATTTGCCACTGCACCTCTAGGTCGTCTGGGTAGTAACCGCTGTAGGTGCACACAAGGCTCACTTCTGCAGCCCCAGAGACCCACCTCCAGTCAGGGGACATGGTGACGGTCGGATGGACAACCCGCTGCACTGAGACACAGGAAGTATGTATAAGATAAGCGTTTCTTTTCATCTAGAGTGTTCAACGTGAATGTTTGATGGCTCGGGCCCTTTTTCAGAGCCGCTGGAGATACACATACCTGTTGTGACGTGTGTACATGTCACCAAGTCTACCGTCAGTACTAAGTCTGTTGTCTTGTTACCCAGGCTAGAGGGCGCAGATGTACTGTCACAGTGGCAGGAGCTTAGTTTCGGGTGGAGCTGGATGGCTGTTGCACAAAAGCTAGAGCAGGGCAGGGCTGAGCGAAACAGGCAGGAAGCAGGCGGAAGCGTTGGATAACATGCTGGTACCAAAAAAAGCTCCCGAAAAACAGAAGTGAAAGACTGAACAGAGCAGCGGTGCGTCGCCAACAGCAGGTGTGAAGTTTGGCTCTGCCAGATAGGGAACTAAAGTGTAACTCTAAATATCTCAGAAGTATTTACATGTGGGCTTCTCTCTCTGTTGTGCTGCTTGACTGAGTTCTCTGGCCTGTTTTTACCACCACACCGCAGTAACGGTCCATTTGAATATGGAGCTGGACATGGTCTGGTAAGTCCAGCTGCGGGGTGGTGCAAAGTAAAATACACATTTCAAAGCAAACAAGCTGCAGTTAAACACGTTTCAAAGGCAGAACCAGCACCAATATGAGAGGCAGATATTAAATTAGATCTGATCATTTAAAAGCCAACAGGACCCCAATGAGAACCTACTCGAAGAAGTAGGAGAGAAAAAGTACCAGTTCCCTAAATCATTTTCTTCAGTTACACATTTATTATTTTCAATGAGAATACAAAGCCGACATAGTGAATGAGAGAAATGACGGTTGTGAACACTTACATTCTGAACAAATGAGTAGACAAAGAACCAACATGTGAAACATTACTTTTTAAAGCAATCACTCGTCACCTTTTCCACGTTTTCATTTAATCTGGAAAGGAAAAAGAAGAGAAAGACTGACTCAGAAACAGAAGAAGATTCACTATGTTGTGTCTCTAGTAATGACATGTGTTGTGTCTCAGCCATCTTTTATAACATCATCCTTCTTCTTTTCCTCACTGCCACAGGACAACAGCTTTGTGTGTTTTCATTCTTGATCGTTTCTCTTTGTTTCATTTAACCTTATTCAAACCCTGTTGTTGTGTGTAGTTGTACAGGATTGTGTTGCATTACCACATCTCCCGGACCACAAGGGAATCGCAGTATAAGTCTCACTCAGAGAGAAAAACATGTTGTGAGGAAACAACAAGTCTCTTCGGTGTCTATGTATACTCGGGGTGTAGACCCCTGCATGGCACTGTTTTCTTAATCCTGCTCCCACTGCATTTATTCCTTCCTTTTTTCTCTTTTGTGATTTCCCCCCTTTTCTCCCCAGTTGTACCCGGCCAATTACCCCTCTCTTCCGAGCCGTCCCGGTCTCTGCCCCCCCCCCCCCTCTGCTGATGCGGGGAGGGCTGCAGACTACCACATGCCTCCTCTGGTACATGTGGAGTCACCAGCCGCTTCTTTTCACCTGACAGTGAGGAGTTTCACCAGGGGGACGTAGCGTGTGGGAGGATCAAGCTATTCCCCCCAGTTCCCCCTCCCCCTGAACAGCCACCCCGACCGACCAGAGGAGGCGCTAGTGCAGCGACCAGGACAGCGCCGTGTGTATAGAGAGAGTCTGGCCATCCTTTGATCTTTGCAACACGCGCTGTGATTGGCTGAGATTGGCCCCTTTGGTCGAGCGGTTAGCGATTCCGCCTCGTGGTGCAGTACAACGCAGGTTCGAATCCCGCAGCGGGCGGAAGATATGCTCGGTTACATTGGTGGCAGCTGTGGTGTCCGGAAGGGTGCAGATCCTCATAAGTCTCTTCAGAGCGCGCGGGAAAAACTAAGCGCGAGGGCGCGCTTCCGGGAGAGGGGGACTACTGTAACCTACAAGAAGACTCGACCTCCTGCATCTGTGGTGTTACAGGACTGAGGTTTATTTGCTTTGGTTACATGTTCAGGTGTTCTGCTTGAAAGAGGGAGATGTGATGTGTAGTAACTAGGCTTAGCCTGTGGTGGCGCTGCTGCTGTAACGTACCTGTTGAATGACATGTAACACCACAGAAGAAGGCCTTCAGTAAAAAGACAGTCAAGCTGAATCAGCGTGCTATCCGTCTGAGTTATTGTGTCGCCTCATTGTTAATCTAATTAACAATACGACTCTTTTTATGACTGCTGGGATAGGACCTTGTGATGGACTGGCGGCCTGTCCAGGGTGTCTCCCCGCCTACCGCCCAATGACTGCTGGGATAGGCTCCAGCATCCCCGCCACCCCAGTTGGGACAAGCGGCTTGGATAATGAATGAATGAAATGGCTTTGGAATATATATCGCAGGAGCAGCCAGACGAGTAAAAGAACAGCGACTTATAGTCCGGGAAATATGCTAAATCCAAGTTGCATGATATACCAATGCCAGATATTGAACTCTAACTTATCAAACCATGCTGTCTCAGAAACTATTTCATCCTTAATGTTTTGTAATGGAGGCTCACTACCTTGATGGCAGTGGTTCCGACGCTATAGAACAGAGTGATGAGGAAGAGGATGATGAAGGTAATGGCTGTTTTCCCGGTGCTATCTTGCTCCGTCTCTGTGGTGTGACCCCACTGGTTGTCTGTCAGAAAAATAAATTCTGCATGAAGAGATTAACGTGGTGTTACATTGGCAGTTTTACCTTTGTCCTCCACTGAATTTCAAATAAATTAAGATTTCATACAATAGCCACCATATAGAGACTACACATCCTTACACGACCCAATATTATTACTTGATAGCTGTTCCTGGTGCCCTTTGTACACTCGCAGAAAATATACCCAGAAGCTGTCTTCTCATTCACACTGATTCTGTTGCCTTACAAAGAACATGGTTTATTCTGCAGCTTTAACTAGTGCACATGGTGTAAGGGTTTTGTGTGCTTCTTGTGTGCTTATTCTTTGGACTTGACTGTATTTGAAACTAATACTCAGGCGTGCAAGAGGCAGTGACCAGACTGCCTTACGTCTTTTCATTCCCAGCTCTCCAGTTGTGTATTATGGATTACTAACTGAACAATACTTTTGACCTTAGTCCTAAGTCCACAATACATATTTGTATAATAAAATGGAGATGTTGGCAAAAACAGTGATTCCTGACTTGCTCTAGAAAGACCCTTCTTTACAAAAGAAAAAGAAAAAGAAAAGATAATGGCATGCATGTGGCTTGGCTTGTGGAGTACTATTGTGAGTCCTTAAAACACAGTGATGTATTGGGAGCCCAGGCTAAGTGATTTAGTTCTTGAAAAGATATCTATTTTGACAGGCTGAAACCAACAGAGGTAACACAGGCACATGAGACAAGACAATACAGTACAAATAAATGCACCATAACAACAGAAAACAACAACTAATAAGTTATTATTAGTCATCTAGTCATGTAGTTGTTAAGATTAGTGTCATTTAGGCTTTACTTGTTAGGCTGTTTGGGGGATTTTTCATTTTTATGGTCAGTGATGAGTATCAGACGCTTCATTTTAGAGCATTTAATTTTGCATATAAACATGTCTATGGCCTACTGGTCACTATACTTTAAGCTGCTGGTATGCTGATACCTCCATCTGATGTGTACTTTCTTCAACTTGTATGTTAACTAAACATATGGCATTGCAAAAATGTTGAAATGAGGATACAAACTGAATTGAACATACATCAAAACAGTCCTGAAGTAAATCTTTTTTATTTTGATTTTAGTTCTGCATTTAAAGACAAACGGCATGTCATATCACAGGCAACAAACAAAACACACACATAGCAAAACACACATGGACACAACATCACATCTACTCGGCCTTGCAAATTTGAGGGATGTTAAGGCTGACGTTAACCAGGTTGGGTTTTTCATTGGTGTTTTGTACAAAGGACCTAATAATGACTCCTGTTGTTTTCATCATAGACTCGTGGTAGACAACGCAGCTGAACACCTTGTCATTTTTCTTCCAAAGGTCCAAGCTCAACGTAAGCTCACTATATACAGAGTAGAATCCGCTGTTTTCTAAAAGATTTGTGGTATTGAATGTATAGGTAGCTGGATCTGCTGCCACATCATCAACAAGCCAAGACACTACAAGCTCCTTGGGGTAGAAATCTTTCACATAGCAAGTCAGGATCACCACGTCATTACTAGTTTGTTCTACTGGACTCAGCAGAAAAACAGATGGACGCTTAATCGTTTCTCCTGCAAGCATGAGAGAACAATCACAACTTAGTGCCAGAACTGAGAATGCTTCACACAAACATATATATGTGTGTGTGTGTGTATGTGTATATAAATAATCCAGTGATTCAAGTAAATTCTTTATGAGACAGACAGCACAAGCCTGTTTCCTGCCATAAGCAATCATATTTTATAGATATGTTAACATATTTGACATTTAATATTAAAATATATTATATGTAAAACATGCACTAAATGACAGCACAATACATTGTTAGTCTTTCATGTACTGTAACCAAAAACATTCTCACCTTTGTCCCTTTGAAAACGCTCCCTTACAGCTTTAATTAAGTCGTTGTGTTCAACAACACAATAATATTCCATCCCCTCGCTCCACTCCTCAAACAGGACATCCACTTCAATTCTGTAGAGGTTGTGGGGTCCTCGGCTGCTCTTATGACTGTCCTTGTTTAAAGGTTTCCCATCTTTGTCCTGCCACTCAACTGACTCAACGGATCCTTGTTTTTCCAGCACTTCACACACAAGTTTAGCTTTTTTGTTCAGAAACAGGTCTTCCAAACTGAGGGGCAAGATCTCAATGTCAACATATACACATGGGTCATTACATGTGGTGGAACCTGTAGAAAGAAGAGTGGTTAAGCAAGACTGAACTGTTACAGCTGGGAAATCATTAGAATTGCAATTATGATCATTTCTGCTTTCCATAGGTTTACTCACCCGGTGTGGTATTATAGTCCACAGATTTGTTGACATTTTCTTCTTTTTGCTTAAACACACATGTAATCTTGGCTTCCGATTCCGTCCAAGCACTTTTATCAACCTGGAGATAGTTTACGACACTGTACAAAGTCCCATTCTCATTACGTTTGGGCTCAAAGGAGGTCTGGATCTCAGAGATTTTGTCACGGATTTCCTCATCGTCTCTGAGCCATTTGATTTCATGAGCATTTGGTGAAAAATCAGTGGCAAAGCAGGAGAAGGAAGTTGATCTCTCATTCTTCATCTCAGGAGAGATCAACACGTTAAGAGTTGGCAACTGATGAAACTCGACTGAAAAACAAACATACACAGATATATGTATGCAGAAGCAGAGAATGATATATATGCAGAAGCTAAGGGCAATAAATGTGCTAAAGTGGAGGGTAAGAGACTAAAACTATATTCATTAACTTTTTATGCCGTGTTAGTAAGAGCTTAAACTGGTCACCCCCCCCCCCAACATGTTTGGTTGTCACTAGAGTGTAAATGTGGATTTTTTTAAAATTTACAACATATACAAAATCAATAAGGGGTGGGGCTTCAGTACATGCTTCTGCATATCCATTGACTGTACATACAAGCTAACACTGACAGAGTCCCACACAGCTGGAAACCTGCCCTGGACTAAACAGTCGGCCTGCAACAACAACCTCATCACCATCCTAACAGCCTTTCCCATATTCTCTGAGAGCTTCACTGCCCAACATTGTGCACAATCTGCTCTCTTTGTCCTCTCAGTGTCCCTCATTCAGTTAACACTAAGAGGCTCAACTTCCTCTGAATCTACAACAGACAAACCAAATAGAAACCACAACTAAATGCACATCTGTGAGGAGAAAAAAAACAAGTAACAAGTCAAATTCAGCCTAACAACTAACTGTACCACATGCTTTTACATAATTGTGTGGTGCATTTCAACTGGACTACTTTAGCCTTCTGGAGAACTGGCTTGCCAAGCGGCTCCAAATACTTTCTTGACTTAAATCACACACTCCCCCAGTAAACATGGCTTTACTTTTTAGGCAATGCGATGCAACTGACGTACTAATTTGTTTTTACGATTTGCAAGTTTGATACCAACTGACTGACTTCTTGTGGTAGACCTGTTAAATATTCAACATTTTGTGGTGTATTTGAGTTGCACATGCCATGAACACGCTTGTCGAATTATGACCAGAAAGTCCATCAGTTAGCCTGATAATCCCCTTTTGAATGGGGTCAAGCAGGGGGCAGGTAACACACATAACACAACTCCAAATCACAAATGATCTCTGCAATTATAAGAAATTACTGGGCCTCCCCAAAAATTAAAAGCCCCATGTGAACAGAATATAAATGAGCGGGTAAATAAGTATTTAGGTTAAGCCCGCTTGTTGTTGACATTCGATAGCTATCTTCTGCCTATTAACATTTCTTAAAGAGGGATTTTGACACTTGTTGATGTATGTGTTGTACATTCGTTGTACGTGTTGGTGTAAACGCGAGTCTGGAACGGCTGCAATGACCCCCCCACGACTTGTAATATTATTAAACCTGCAATATTACTCTCCTCTAATACTGCGGTAAGAAGATTTCCATGCCATGGCAGCTGTACTAAACAGGATTTTGAACTGTGATTGTTGGTGAAACAAAGTGCAGGAAGACAACAATAAGAAAACCAAAGGATTATGCAAGTAGATGGAAGGAAGCAGACATATTACTACACGGTGCATATGTTAAGTGCAGATGGCCTACGTTAGGATGGAAAGAGAGGAAAAAATACGAGCCAGTATCTCAGTTTGCATGGGCAAGCTTAAGCCTTTCCTTTCCAGCAATGTTCAGCTTGCCACAACCTGCCACTGTCGTAGTACAACTTGCTGCAACTTGTCACTGTCGTAGTACAACTTGCTGCAACTTGTCACTGTCGCAGTACAACTTGCTACTGATACAGTACAACTTGCTGCAACCTGCCACTGTCGCAGTACAACTTGCTACTGATACAGTACAACTTGCTGCAACTTGTCACTGTCGCAGTACAACTTGCTACTGATACAGTACAACTTGCTGCAACCTGCCACTGTCGCAGTACAACTTGCTACTGATACAGTACAACTTGCTGCAACCTGCCACTGTCGCAGTACAACTTGCTACTGATACAGTACAACTTGCTGCAACCTGCCACTGTCGCAGTACAACTTGCTACTGATACAGTACAACTTGCTGCAACTTGCCACTGTCGCAGTACAACTTGCTGCAACTTGTCACTGTTGCAGTACAACTTGCCACTGTCGCAGTACAACTTGTCACTGTCGCAGGACAACTTGCCACTGATGCAGTACAACTTGCTGCAACCTGCCACCGACGCAGTACAACTTGCTGCAACTTGTCACTGTCGCAGTGCAACTTGCCACTGACGCAGTACAACTTGTCACTGTCGCAGGACAACTTGCCACTGATACAGTACAACTTGCTGCAACCTGCCACCGACGCAGTACAACTTGCTGCAACTTGTCACTGTCGCAGTGCAACTTGCCACTGACGCAGTACAGCTTGCCGCAACCTGCCACTGACGCAGTACAACATGCCGCAACCTGTCACTGTCGCAGTACAACTTGCCGCAACCTGCCACTGACGCAGTACAACTTGCCGCAACCTGCCACTGACGTAGTACAACTTGCCGCAACCTGCCACTGACGCAGTACAACTTGCCGCAACCTGCCACTGACGCAGTACAACTTGCCGCAACCTGCCACTGACGCAGTACAACGTGCCGCAACCTGCCACTGACGCAGTACAACGTGCCGCAACCTGCCACTGACGCAGTACAACGTGCCGCAACCTGCCACTGGCGCAGTACAACTCGCCGCAACCTGCCACGGATGCAGTACAACTTGCCGCAACCTGCCATGGATGCAGTACAACTCGCAATACAACTTGCCGCAACCTGCCACTGACGCAGTACAACATGCCGCAACCTGCCACTGACGCAGTACAACATGCCGCAACCTGCCACTGTTGCAGTACAACTTGCCGCAACCTGCCGCTGACGCAGTACAACTTGCCGCGACCTGCCGCTGACGCAGTACAACTTGCCGCAAGCTGCCGCTGACGCAGTACAACTTGCCGCAAGCTGCCGCTGACGCAGTACAACTTGCCGCAAGCTGCCGCTGACGCAGTACAACTTGCCGCAAGCTGCCGCTGACGCAGTAAAACTTGCCGCAAGCTGCCGCTGACGCAGTAAAACTTGCCGCAAGCTGCCGCTGACGCAGTACAACTTGCCGCAAGCTGCCGCTGACGCAGTACAACTTGCCGCAAGCTGCCGCTGACGCAGTACAACTTGCCGCAAGCTGCCGCTGACGCAGTACAACTTGCCGCAACCTGCCACTGACGCAGTACAACTTGCCGCAAGCTGTCACTGACGCAGTACAACTTGCCGCAACCTGTCACTGACGCAGTACAACTTGCCGCAACCTGTCACTGATGCAGTACAACTTGCCGCAACCTGCCACTGACGCAGTACAACTTGCCGCAACCTGCCACTGACGCAGTACAACTTGCCGCAACCTGCCACTACACAGTACAACTTGCCGCAACCTGCCACTACCGCAGTACAACTTGCCGCAACCTGTCACTGACGCAGTACAACTTGCCGCAACCTGCCACTGACGCAGTACAACTTGCCGCAACCTGCCACTGACGCAGTACAACTTGCCGCAACCTGCCACTGACACAGTACAACTTGCCGCAACCTGCCACTACACAGTACAACTTGCTGCAACCTGCCACTGATGCAGTACAACTTGAATAACATGGAATTACAACTATCATGAGGTTCTTTGTGTTTCCTTTGTTCCTGTTCCAATCTTTCTTACAACAACATAGCTTTGTAACTTTGCAGATATTTCTAAGACACCTAAATCAGTTATTGATTTCAATACTGAACCTTGTTTTTACTTTGGTCACTTAAAAAAACAACTGGATGACATAAGATATTCTGTTTGTTACATTTTTTTCTTATATTTTGTCAAATCCAATATATTTATGAATTTTTTCTGCACATACACTTTTGCATTAGAAATCATTTCTGTTTAGAAATATAGAAGACAATTAAACATTTCTGTAAGGAAAAGATAATTGTAAAAAATACTTAACAGAAATTTCTTCATTATACGTGAAGTACTGATCTAATAAATGTAATTTAAACCAACTCACATGTTGGATTAAAAAAGTGTTTGAGTTTTTCATCATCTACAAGTAACTCACCTTTCTTCTGAAGGCGGCATTGTTTTTGTCCTGCTGAATGCTCAACAACACAGTTGACAACTTTCCTGGCGTCCCAGTAGTCTCGCTGCACGCGGACCCGACTGACTCCAAAGTAAGCCCTGTTTTTCTCAACAGCGGGGTACTGAAGTACATCAGGCAGGGCAACTCCCTCGGCGTTGGTGCATCTGAAGCCCAGTGAGGCGGGTGTAAAGTCGGTGGCGAGGCAGCCGAGAGTCACGGTGTCTCCGGTCTCGGGGCCACATTGCTCCAGAGGAAACACAGTAGGGGCCTTTGGTGTGGCTGACAGAGGAGAGACAAACCGTCCTTACAACAGCAATACACACATTACATGTCTCTCTTACTGACAAGTCCTCCTGCAGGAAGTCACACACATTCTAGTGTTGCTCGACTAGAACAGGGGCACAACAACCTCCCTGTGATAACAAAGGTCGTGTTAGTTTCACACCAGTAAGCAGTATATTGAAAGTAATATTTTTTACCATTTATGTACTCAACAAAGTCCCCTGAACATTCCTCAAACTACATAAAAAGTGTTGGTTAACTCAGGCTTTGGAAAACCAGAGAGGAATCTGTGACACTGTCAAATATTGGCTTAGGCATTGCTGTAGCTTATACTGCACATCACACAACCCATTTTAATTTCCACATTTTACACGGCTGAAACACTGCATTCTGCTTTTTAAACTGAAGTTTCCCCTGGATAAGCTCGGCTTTGGTGAAGGCCGTCTGGTAGCAAATACACAGAAAATACCTTTTGCTTTGATTTTACCAGCAATTAGATATAAAAGAGGAATATTTATCACTGCAAAACGCTTGCTAGAATATATTTAAAAAGAACTGTGAAAAATTGAACATTTATATGAGAAATGACACCGACTAAATTAATGCCTAATTAAAATATTTGTTTGAATATTGAAATATTTCCAGACAACTATTTACTGTTATTTTTCATTATTATTTCTATCGGTTTGTATATTTTACTGTTCTGTTCATGTCTTTTTAAAAACTTAAGTGAGAAAAAAAAGAAAAACGCTTGCTAGTTCGTACTTTCCTAAGTAAGCTATTCTATAACGATAATAGTGATAATAATGACAGCACTGTGCTGCGTATCTTTACACTTAATTAACATTTTAAACACATTACGTTGCAACGGCAGAAATCTGAACCTGACATTTGCCAACTCAACACAACCAAACTGCCTCTGGCCGCTCAAACACAAAGTAGAGAAATCTAAATCCTGAGCAAATAATCAGTGTGGGTTTCAAACTGTGCATGATGTTAAAAGTCTTACCTGATGAAACGGTTACTAGTGAGTAGTTAACACCCAGCTATCATCATTACACAATTCATTTCACACGGCCAACCAGAACTACCGTTACCGGCATTATCACTACCTAGTATCCACATCGGTAGTGCCGTGGACCGGCAACTATAACAGCACAGAACATTTTGCAACTGCTGATAAATGAGATTGTAAATGAGCAGTAAAACTACTGTTTTACAGTAGCAACATGTGACCGCCAGATTATATAGGTGCAGTCGTTTCATTTCATCTCTACTTAATCCCAACAGAAAAACACCACAAATTCCAAACTTGCTTCTACCCTAAAATGTGTTATGTTGAAGAAATGAAGACGTGTGTGTGTTATCAGAAATAAGAGTTTCTCTTACCTGATGAGACCGTGACCACCGTGCCTTTTCCCCAGTAGTCAAAATAAGTGTCACAGTGCTGTAACGTCACAGTAACTCTGTACAAAAACCAGTGCCCACAAAAGACTCGACTCTACGTTATCCGTGGCACTTGGCCATTTCAGGAATGTGTTCTCGTTTACTTCTGTGTCTCTGATTGGGTCTATTTAGACACGTCACAAACTGATGTTTAACAAAATACAGAAAAAACACAGAACTAGAAAAACCCACACTGGATGTGCTAATGGCTTATTGTACAAAATATGAAGCTTTGAGGAAATTAACCGGTTTATTCCCAAATGTTTCTTTGCAATTTGAGTACATGTATTTTACTCCTTTGACCTCCCCAACACACAAACTTGATGCCCTTTTTGATTATTTGTTGGTTAAGTTGGTGAAATATTAGGTTTTATACTCCGTCACAATAGTGACCGGTGGAAAACAGCGTAGTCAGAATTCATACAAACTGTTCAGTTAGACCGATTTACACATTTAAAATCATAACAGCAACATATGCAACACAGAAGAATGAGACATGGTTAGAATTTACTTCATAACTATTACTGTTGTTCACGTAACACGTTTCAACTTACAATAACACAAAAACTGCCGTTGGCAAGCTCATGTGAGGGTGGCTCATTGATTTATGACCAACAGAAGCCGGGACATGGAAACTAGACACCACGTACAATCCAACACTGTAAAAGTAAAATAAAAGGTGTCATCCATTATCCATACCGCTTATCCTGCTCTCAGGGTCGCGGGGATACTGGAGCCTGTCTCAGCAGTCATTGGGTGGCAAGCAGGGAGACACCCTGGACAGGCCACCAGGCCATCACACAGGGCCGATACACCCAGACATTCATACCTAGGGACAATGTAGTACGGCCAATTCACCTGACCTACATGTCTTTGGACTGTGGGAGGAAACCGGAACATCTGGAGGAAACCCACGCAGACACGGGAAGAACATGCAAACGCCACACAGTGGATGACCTCGGGCGACCCCCAAGGTTGGACTACCCCGGGGCTCGAACCCAGGACCTTCTTGCTGTGAGGCGACCGCGCTAACCACACCCCTTTGGAGCAATAAACAGTAAACCAAAACCCGAATAAACATTAACATTGAAATAGGCTACTACAGTCTGAAATTGTACATTAGCTTACTTCTGATGATTACAGCAGGAGACGACGGGGCTTCGTATTGAACACTGAATTTATGTCATTATAGTCCAACGAGTCTGTCAGGATTTTTTTTTTGGAATTTTCTGCTTTCATTGGATAGTGATAGTAGAAAGAGAGGGGATGCCATGCAGCAAAGGGTGCTAGGCTCCACAATTTATATCCAAACCGGATTGTTTTGCCCCTGATGAATTGCTTGCAACATGCCTGCCACAATAAGTATCATAATTTCGTCAACCGATAACCATTTTGACTATGGCATCGTTTTGTAAGACTCATTCAGTGCACTGAAGATGGGCTGTACTTTGTAGGAAGGGTCGCTGTTGGCCTTTGAGTCATCTATCAGATGGATTGACTGCAGGAGTGGGAGGTGGGGAACACCAATTAGTTCTCATGGACATCTGTCTCATCCTCCAGAGAGTTCACCTCTGCATCGCCATTCATAGTCTACCTGTAATACACCCGCCGGTCCAACGTGTCAGAGTCACGGTTTGCCTTGCTCAGGCGTGAAAAGTACACGCGTGTCTGAAGGTGCAGTGCCAGCAGGGGGCGATGATTAGGGTTAGGGGTCGACTCTCTACCGCCAAATGAAATGTAATTAACATGACAACACTCATAAGCAACAGAAAAAATATTAAAAAAAATATAGCAGCCACGTATACCTGATGGGGAGGGATTTTGGAAAATGCTGCATGCTTTTCTTTTTTTTAAATTTTATTTCTGATTTTTCCCTTTTTTCTCCCAATTTAGTGGCCAATTGATCCCTATTTTAATTCAAACACCCACCCTCGTATTGTATGCGTTCGCCAACTGCATCTCTCCGGCCGGCAGTCTCGAAGGAAAGCGCCTCCCCACTTTCGTGACAAGGCGAATCCAAGCCGAACCACTGTTTTTCCGACACACACAGAGACGCATTCACATGACGAACACAAGCCGACTCCGCCCCCCTCCCGAAGACAGCGTTGCCAATGATTGCTGCTTCATCGAGTCCGGCCATAGTCAGATCTGACGAGACCGGGGCGCGAACCCCAGTCCCCAGTAGGCAACTGCATCGACACCAAGCCGATGCTTAGACCGCTACGCCACCGCGGACCCGCATGCTTCTTTTCCTCCGTGGGGAGTTGCTGGCATTGTGCTAATCATCGCCCCCTGCTGGCATTGCACCGTCATATACGCGTGTACTTTTCACGCCTGAGCGAGGCAAACCGTGACATTGACACGTTGGACCGGCGGGTGAATTACATGTTTTGGCGTGATACTGGGCTGCGGTCACAATTGGGACCATTAACAAATTTACACCTCTTACGACCAAAATATATATGCAGGAGTACAATTCTCAATATATTTCAGTAGTACAGCCTTTAAAGAACATATGTACCAAATATTATAGTTCTATCTGTTAATTAAGGTGTTTCACTTACTTCCTTTTGTAGAAGTCTGAGGAAGACATCTTCTTCCTTAGGCGCAAGCAGGAAGGGTAGAGGCTAGTTCCCATCGATGCAGAGAACGGAAATGGAGTAGAGAACGGTCAACTGAGCATGCGCGAAATGCCTCTACCATGCCTCCACACGCCCCGCGTAGCATCCAGGCGCTAGGATTCTAGGAAGACCCACCCCTACTCTGCGTCTGATTAGTTAACTTTAACCCTAACCCCGCCCTAGCCCTAACCTACCCAAACAACGGAGGCAACGAGTACTTGCGCATGCTCAGTTGACCGTTCTCTGCATCGATGGGAACTAGCCTCTACCAAGCAGGTAGTAAGCTGGTCTGGTCATGTGACCTTTCACACTAGTCACATGACATTGGTAAGTTTTAGTCAAGACAATCTATTTTCCATTTAAAAGTTGAATTTCTTGCCCAAAGCCAACAACAGCACTTTTAGAGATTCCAGAAAAACAAAAACAATTCATGTTAACCGGGGTTGCAAGGCTGAACCCAATATGCCGACACAGACAGACTAACGACCGGAGACAGGGGCTGGGCAGAGCAGGCAGGACTGTGGGAAACATGGGGAGCCGGGTCTAGATGAGGAAACAGGCAATGTCGCAACATAAAGGCCAGAAGTGTAGGCTGAACTGCGCAGGCACTACGGTCTGACAAGGTGGATGTGGCAAGGCTGGGTACATAAGGGGTAGGGTTGATTGCTGTAAATGAGATGCAGGTGGTGTACCTCTGCTCTGCTTGCCACACACCTGCCTCCAATCCTGAAGACACATACACACACAAACAGGAGACAGCGAAACTAGGGCAGGGGGAGTAGCCAAGATAAGGGAGACAATTAGGGAGACTGGGTCAAAGAGGGTGAGTCCTGGGAGGGCCCCCCCACAGGCTTGTCACCCCCCCCACAGGCTTGTCACCCCCCCCACGGGGTTGTCAGGATGGAGCTCATGGAAAGCTCGGATGAGCGGAAGGTCCAGGATGTGATTTTGAGGGACCCAGCAGCATTCCTCAGGACCATATCCCTCCCAATCCACCAGGTACTACAGGGTGGCCCCGATGGAGTACGTCCAGAAGCCACCGGATGGGATATACTGGGCTGCCATCCCATGCATGGAGGGGCCACTGCTGGGGGGGGAACAAGGGACTGGAGAAGACGGGCTTCAGATGGGAGACATGGAACATGGGGTGCACCTGAAGGGAGGCTGGGAGTTTGAGCCGTACTGCCACTGGGTTAATAACCTTGTCCACTGGGAAAGGACCAACGAAGTGGTGAGAGAGCTTCTTGGATTCCACCTTCAGCAGCAGGTCCTTGGTGGAAAGCCACACCTCTTGATCAGAGACATACGCAGGAGCTGGGGTGCGGTGACGGTTAACCTGGGACAGGGTGGAGACATGGAGCAGGGCAGCGCGGGCCTGACTCCAGATGCGCCAGCAGCCTTGTAGGTTGGCCTGCACCGATGGCACTGCAACTTTACCCTCCGACTTTATCAGGACTTGGAACACAGCAGGTGCATTCATCAGGCCGAATGGCATAATTACGTACTTAAAAGTGTCGGAGAAGTTTTTTTAAATACCATTTTTCATTCATCCCCCTCTCGCATGCACACAAGGTAGTAGGCATTGTGGAGATCCAACTTAGAAAGAAAACACCACGGCACCGTGGAGGGAGAAAAAAGCAGAGCTGATTAGTGGCAACGGATATTTGTTCTTAACAGTAATCTGATTAAGCTCTGTGAAATTCAATGCACGGTCTAAGTGGGCCATCTTTCTTACTTACAAAGAAAAACCCTGCATCCACTGGAGAAGAAGAGGGGCATATATCTCTCCAGCCAGGGAGTCACAAATGTATGTTTCCATGGCCTCTTGTTCCGGCCAGGAGAGATTGTAAAGCCAGCTGCTGAGCAGAGGCACTCCAGGTTCCAAGTCTATGGCACAGTTATAGGGCCGGCGGGGAGGTAGAGACAGAGCCTGGTGTTAGCTAAAAACTGAGGATAGATCATGATATACTGAGGGAACTGTGGAGAGGTCTAGTGGCTCAGGAAAATACTGCAAACTGGGGAGAGTTGGAGCAGAGGCTGAGTGCAAAAAGTTACAATGGCAAAATTAACTCCATGCATTAACCCTACCCATGATCCAGTTGAAGTATGGGTTGGGGAGTTTCAAGCACGGGTGCCCAAGAACTACGGGAAAATGGGGGCTGTCAATGATGTGAAAATTGATCTTTTCCTGGTGGTAGCCGGAGAGATGGAGGAGGACAGGAATGGTCTTCTCCATGACATGGGCAAGGCCATTTAGAGAGTTGGCCTCCAGAGGTGGGTCGATGGGAGTGGTGTCCAGAGTGAACTGTCTGGCCACTTGCTGGCCTAAAAAAACTCGCATCAGCACTGGAGTCAAGAAGAGCGGACAGAGGACAATGCTGGCCCCGCCACACCAAAGTGGCTTCCAGTTGATGGCGAGAGAGGGAGGAGTAAGTGGTTCAGCTCAGCAGTATCTCTCCCACAACTGCCGAGCCGACTCTTGCTGGGTGCACCGGCCAGTGGCTATAGACAACAGTATAGACAAGCAGTATAGACAACTCCTCAGGTTGAATGACCACTGACATTGCTCTGTGGAAAGGCGAGTCCGGCCCAGCCGCATGGGTTCCTGGTTGGGTGGAGTCTGGGGAACAGAAGCAATCAATACAGATGAAATAGGCATGGAGGAGACAAAAGCAGACTGCTTTTGCCTTCTCCCTTTGGTGCTCCTGAAGGTGGTTATCGATTCGGATGGCTAAAGCAATGAGTTCATTGAGCCCACTAGGCTCCTCCCGGGACACGACTCATCCTTGATGTTTTCTTTAAGCCCATGTTGAAACGTCTCCTGGAGAGACTCATGGATCCAGCTTCTCTCCACGACGAGAGCCCGGAATTCAATTTTGGCCACACTACAGTTACCCTGCCGGAGAGACATGAGCTGCCTTGTTGCATCCTTACCTCGAACTGGATGATCAAAAACCTTCCTCATCTCCAGAGTGAAGCTGGCATACATGGCGCAGACAGTGGTTTGCCTCTCCCACACCGCGGTTGCCCAGGCAAACTTGGGACCTCGGAGCAACCCAATCACATAAGTGATTTTTGCTCTCTCTAACCGGCATACATACGTATGAGGTTGTTGTTCCAAAACTAGAGAACACTGCAACAGACTGGCAAGCCCCTGAGATCACCATCATATCGCTCAGGAGCAGGGATAGATGGTTTGCGAGACAGGGGTGTGGAACTGGACACTACAGGGAAGTTCAGGGCAGCCACATTGCTTTGGAGGTCAATGAGGGACTGCACAACGGCACTGATTTGGTCCATAACAGGTCTCAGGGTCTTGTCATGCTACCCGAGTAGTATGTCCTGATTGGCGAGCGCTTGCTGGGGCCCGTCTGTGGTGGCTGCGTCCATACTGGCCAGATCGTACCGTTAACTGGGGCTGCAAGACTGAACCCAATATGCCAACACAGACAGACTCAAGGCAGGGTTTCAGTAAAACAAGTCTTTTAATGCCAGGCAAGATGAGAGGCTGGCAGAGTGAGGAGCAGACAGGAAACATTGGGTCCACGGCAAGAGCTCATAGGGGAGGGGACCTTGACCAAACCGGGAAGCAGAAAGCCAAGCGGTGTTCCCTGGAAACAGACCAACGACTGAAGGCAGGGGCTGGGCAGAGCAGGCAGGACCAATATTTGATAAATAAACTGTGAATACCCCTCCTTGAATACCAATCTTTTCAAGATGGAGAAATTTAGAAAAATGCTTGGATGCCTGTAGCACACTAAGCTGTGCTAATATTTTGGATTTGCAGTCTGTTTATTATTACCTGAAGTTACATTTTAAAGGTTTATCTAATGGTTTTGTATGTTTACTCAGTCACTGCCCTCACACTCATGTACAATACACTGGTTGTGCAAACTCACTGCTTGCTAAGCTGACTGATAGTTTTGACAGGACTCTCTATACTAGTAGTTTTCAATCCATTCTTCAGCGATCTCCAGTACTGCTAGTTTTCTATTCTGCCCGGTGGTTAATTTGATTCAGCTGTAGTGTCAGGTATTCCAGTTTTCAATTAGGTAGATTTTAGATTTGGCACAAAGGCAATTAGCGAGAAAAGAAATCATAGGGATGCTTTCCAATAAGGCAACACAACCGATCATGTTACATGGAGATGAACTGCTAATGATCACTACGCTTGTGCAAAGAACTGAAATAGTTCAACTCACCAAGTCAGAGCACACTGCAGAGGCTTTAATTAATACATTTCCTTAACCCCCCAAAAAAGTCTTGTTTTGCAAAAGCCAGTCACTATAGCCAGTTAAACTGAAACATGTAGATGAGAATGACTATAGCTACTCCACCACAAAGTTATTTAAAACAAATATTGCAGCAGAGTATGGGGTGAAACATTATCAAACGATCTCAAACTATGCCAGCTACTGAAATGAACGTATTTAGGTCAAGCTGTAGTAACAAAGCCAAAAACAACTGCACCCCTGTGGACACATTTTGGTTTTAAGCCAAATAAAAAAGGAGAGCTCAATAACTTGGAGGAAGCAATATGTCATTTCTTTGTCTAGTTCAGTAATGGGCTTTGTCTACAAAAGTGATTACAAAACCTAAAAGGCAAAGAAAAATGTCATATATTTATATGTTCCAGTGTTTGATGTCAATAAATGGTTGTTCCTCGTAAGGTGTATGTGTATTATTACACTGTTATTAGGGTTATACCATAATCATTGCATAAAATGGATAAAAGACAGTTATCTGAATGACAATCAGTCGTCAGCTAAAACGTCATGATGTTGAAAGCACTAGTTAGAGTTACCATTAACAGTTAGCATGGACAGCAACCAGAGTAGCGCTAGTTAGAGTTAGCATTAACAGTTAGCATGGACAGCTAGAGTAGCATTAGTTAGAGTTAGCATTTACAGTTAGCATGGGCAGCAACTAGAGTAACACTAGTTAGAGTTAGCATTAACAGTTAGCATGGACAGCAACTAGAGTAACACTAGTTAGAGTTAGCATTAACAGTTAGCATGGACAGCAACTAGAGTAGCACTAGTCAGCATTAGCATTAACAGTTTGCATGAACAGCAACTAGAGTAGCACTAGCTAGCGTTAGCATTAACAGTTTGCATGGACAGCAACTATAGGGGAAAAGTATTGAATCATTGTCATTGATACCTGTCTCTAAAATCATTGTTGTCTTACAGTATATTGTCTTTCTTATGTGTATCCTGTTTGATGCACCTGACTTGAAAAACAATTTACTTTCAAAGACAATAAACCAACTATCTACTCAGGGCTCATATTGGTGTCCAGGCTATATCACACTCCTGTAGTCAGGGCATTACAGTTTAAGTGGATATGATCAGGTATGCCATAATATATTAACATGGTGATTTAACATACCTTATATAGTGAAAAGAACAATTGCAAAAAGTGACATAACATAAACAACCCACTAGCTTGCCTGTTGCAGCAATGTGATTGGATAATTAAAATCACAATAAACTTGGTTGAGACAGATATTTGTAATATTTTCTGGTGTTGCAGCATTTTCAGTCTCAGAGTTAGAACCCTTGGTTGCTGCCTTTGTTTCAACGTGAAGTTCCAATTTGTTGACATGAAGCGGAAGCACCTGGTGTGGTGAATATTGTTTCCTGTCTGTTACATAAACATTAACCAGTGAGGAAGTTGCCTTATGCCTTGCTCCCACAACCACAACGTATGCACACTTTATTCAGTTTCTGTTCCAAGACTCCATCATGTTTTGCCTGTTTTGACTTTGTAGCTTATTGCTTATGTTTCACTTAATATGCAGAATTGATATTGCACCTTCATACTTATAAATAAGTTAAACTTCATATACATATGAACATAACTTATGTATTTATTCCTCCCAGCCATGGCTGGGAGAAATAAATACAAAATAAATACAAGAGAGAAAGAAAGAAATACAAACACTCCTCCTTCAGCAGTTACTGTCAGGGTGACCACAAGTGATACCCAACAGCCCTCCAGCAGGGCATCATTGTAAATATGTTGCATGCTTGGTCCACATTCCCTGCATAAAAAGGCTAAAAATAAAACTTAAAACCTAAAAAAGATACAGATCTGTGCACTTCATGTTATTTTTGGTCATTATGGCATTTCAGTGTTTTCCACAGGTTGACCATTTACTTGTGGTGGTGGTTGTCTGACCTGTGGGATGGGGGATGGGGTTTGGGGGGGTGCTACTGTAGTTTAGACAAGTAAAACACAAGTTTATGAATTACTCAGTAGTATTGTATGGATATTCATACAGATAAACAACTTCTAAGGCTGGGCCCGAATATCGATGTATTTTTCAATTATTATTATTTATTTTTTTGCTAAATGTAGGCTATCAATAAAGGTGAACTGCAAAATATACACTCACTGGCCACTTTATTAGGTACACCTTGCTAGTACCGAGTTGGACCCCCTTTTGCCTTCAGAACTGCCTTAATCCTTCGTGGCATAGATTCAACAAGGTACTGGAAACATTCCTCAGAGAGTTAGGTCCATATTGACATGATAGCATCACGCAGTTGCTGCAGATTTGTCGGCTGCACATCCATGATGCGAATCTCCCGGTCCACCACATCCCAAAGGTGCTCTATTGGATTGAGATCTGGTGACTGTGGAGGCCATTTGAGTACAGTGAACTCATTGTCATGTTCAAGAAACCAGTCTGAGATGATTCGAGCTTTATGACATGGCGCGTTATCCTGCTGGAAGTAGCCATCAGAAGATGGGAACACTGTGGTCATAAAGGGATGGACATGGTCAGCAACAATACTCAGGTAGGCTGTGGCGTTGACACGATGCTCAATTGGTACTAAGGGGCCCAAAGTGTGCCAAGAAAATATCCCCCACACCATTACACCACCACCACCAGCCTGAACCGTTGATACCAGGCAGGATGGATCCATGCTTTCATGTTGTTGACGCCAAATTCTGACCCTACCATCCGAATGTCGCAGCAGAAATCGAGACTCCTCAGACCAGGCAACGTTTTTCCAATCTTCTATTGTCCAATTTTGGTGATCCTGTGCGAATTGTAGCCTCAGCTTCCTGTTCTTAGCTGACAGGAGTGGCACCCGGTGTGGTCTTCTGCTGCTGTAGCCCATCTGCCTCAAGGTTCGACGTGTTGTGCGTTCAGAGATGCTCTTCTGCATACCTCAGTTGTAATGAGTGGTTATTTGAGTTACTGTTGCCTTTCTATCAGCTCGAACCAGTCTGGCCATTCTCCTCTGACCTCTGGCATCAACAAGGCATTTTCGCCCACAGAACTGCCGCTCACTGGATATTTTCTCTTTTTCAGACCATTCTCTGTAAACCCTAGAGATGGTTGTGCGTGAAAATCCCAGTAAATCAGCAGTTTCTGAAATACTCAGACCAGCCCGTCTGGCACCAACAACCATGCCACGTTCAAAGTCACTTAAATCACCTTTCTTCCCCATTCTGATGCTCGGTTTGAACTGCAGCAGATCGTCTTGACCATGTCTACATGCCTAAATGCATTGAGTTGCTGCCATGTGATTGGCTGATTAGAAATTTGCGTTAACGAGCAGTTGGACAGGTGTGCCTAATAAAGTGGCCGGTGAGTGTATTTGTCTGCCCATTCTTTTCTCTTTTTTATTTTTGGACCCCCCCCTTTTCTCCCCAACTGTACCCATCCCCACTCTTTCCCCACCTTCTCTGCCGATTCGGGAGGGCTGCAGAATGCCACGTGCCTCCTCCGATACATGTGGAGTCACCATCCGCTTCTTTTCACCTGACAGTGAGGAGTTTCGCCAGGGGGACGTAGCACGTGGGAGGATCACGCTATTCCCCCCAGTCCCACTCTTCATCCTCTTCATAGCTGCCCTCACTTCTTCCTTGCTAATCCAAAGCACTTCCTGATTCACTATCCCCTCATCATCCAACCTTCTCTCTCTATCATGTTCTTCATTCATCAGCCCCTCAAAGTACTCCTTCCACCTCCTCAGCACACTCTCCTCGCTTGTCAGCACATTTCCATCTCTATCCTTGATCGCTCTAACCTGCTGCACATCCTTCCCAGCTCGGTCTCTCTGTCTAGCCAATCGGTACAAGTCTTTTTCTCCTTCCTTAGTGTCTAACCTCTTCATCTCTCTGACTATCCCACTTCTTCTTTGCCAACCTCTTCCTCTGCATACTTTGCTGTACTTCCTACTCTACTGACCCACCTAAGCAAATCCCATCCTGCTCAACAATCCTCACAAAACGATAGCTTTTCACCATTCAAGTGCCACATTTGCAACAACAATCTTCTTTCTACTGAAACTATTTCGACACATTGGGAAACATTTGAAAATCATGACTCTGTCAGTTGTATATTGGCTGGTTGCTCATACCAAACAAATCCTAGCGGCGCTTTCAATACTCACAAATGGAGAAAGCATACCCCCAAGGCCGGATTAAAGTAACATAAATATATATATATACACACACATATATATATATAGAGAGAGAGAGAGAGAGAGAGAGAGAGAGAGAGAGAGAGAGAGAGAGAGAGAGAGAGAGAGAGAGAGAGAGAGAGAGAGAGAGAGACAGAGACAGAGACAGAGAGAGAGACAGAGAGAGAGAGAAACAGGCATGTACTGTCTCAGAGAATTTACTTGAATCGCTGGATTATATATAAATTCTCATACACACACACACACACACATATATATATATATATATATATATCATTTTGTTAAAATAAACACTTATCAGTAGAGAAAGTGCTCAACAAATAAGGAGGAAAGTAAAAAAAATTGTTTACTTGACTCACTAGTATGTATATATATATATATAATGCTATCTAATAATTGCTGATATACATCCTAAGCTTGTACAGATCTTTGTCTCTCATGTGAGGTTTTTGTCATGGTGTTTAACACTGTGTGTACCCCACCCAAGGTCACAGTGATAAACACCATGACAAAAACCTAAGCTGCTGCAGTCTGTAGCTGCCACAGGCTTTTCTGAGCAACCTGATCTGAAAAACTTGTTATTTTTCTCATAAATCAGTCGACCTTTACCTACAACACATTTTATACATTCATGCATGGACAAGAAAAAACAAAATCAATGAAATAATGTAAAAACAAGAAGAAAATAATCGGTACCACAGCACTGAAAGATTATAATCAACCAAACAAGAATAGGCTATGGAGTTTCAAGATTAAGTTAAATAATAAACAGAGCCAATCAAAAGCCTCACTGAAATGTCACCGAGTGAAATCCAGACTGAAAAGTTTTTAGTTAGTAGTGAAATTCTGGCTCAGTGTTAAAGCAGCCCCACCTTGCTTTTTTTAAAATTTATTTATTTATTGGATTATTAAAAAGGGAGTTTACAGATATCAGTGACATACAGCAACATATTCTGGGAGCATATTACATAGAGTAATATTAAAATGTATTTTGACACAGCTGGTAACTAGTATAAAGAGTATAAGACATGAGCTATATGGTCTTCTCTTCTTCTTGCCAGTCCAAACCTTTGCAACAAAATTATGTACATGCTGTAGTTTTCCTATTTTCTTTTTGGGGGAGGCTTGAAAGCAACACATTTTAGTGGTCCATTCTGCTCATAAAGAAGATTTTTTTTTGTGTCAGTGAGGCAGAAAATTTGATTTACTTCAGCAATATATTTCAGGTGGTAAAACACAGTTTTGGAGACATTTTTCATCCAGTCAACCTCTGAAACAATCAAACTGACAAATTGTTTGAAACAGGAATCAAGCAATAGCTATGTTCTAAAATGACTGTCTTCCACAACAACCAAACAAGCAGACAAACAAATGAAAAAAAACCAAACAATGTTAATTGGCTAGGCCTTAAAGAGGGCTTCCTTTTCCCCTCATCAGCTGTCAAAAACATTTAATATATGTATATATAATTATATATATAATTATATAATTATATAATTATATATATAATTATAAATATATATAATCCAGTCAGTCAAGTAAATTATCTTTTATTTTGCTCCTTATTTGTTCAATGCTTTCCCTACCGTTGAGTGTTTCTTTCAAATTATATATATATATATATATATATATATATTCAATTTATTGTCATTAAAAACTATGGCAGGCACCTGTTAAAAATGAAAATATATATATATGTTATCTAATAATTGTTGATATACATCGTGAGCTTGTGCAGATCTCTTGTCTCATGTGAGGTTTTTGTCATGGTGTTTATCACTGTGTGTACCATCCAGATCACAGTGATAAACACCATGACAAAAACCTAAGCTGCTGCAGTCTGTAGCTGCCACGGGCTTTTCTGAGCAACCTGATCTGAAAAACTTATTTTTCTCAAAAATCAGTCGACCTTTACCTACAACACATTTTATACATTCATGCATAGACAAGAAAAAACAAAATCAATGAAATAATATAAAAACAAGTAGAAAATAATCGGTACCAGAGCACTGAAAGATTATAATCAACCAAACAAGAAGCATAGGCTACGGAATTTCAAGATTAAGTTAAATAAGAAACAGAGCCAATCAAAAGCCTCACTAAAATGTCACTGAGTGAAATCCAGACTGAAAAGTTTTTAGTTAGTAGTGAAATTCTGGCTCAGTGTTAAAGCAGCCCCACCTTACTTTTTATTTATTTATTTATTTATTGGAATAGCTAAGAAAAAGGGAGTTTACAGATATCAGTGACATACAGCAACATATTCTGGGAGCATATTATTTGTATCAACAGATCCATAGAGTAATAGTAAAATGTATTATGACACAGCTGGTAACTAGTATAAAGAGTATAAGACATGAGCCATATGGTCTCTCTTCTTCTTGTCAGTCCAAACCTTTGTAACAAAATTATGTACATGCTGTAGTTTTCCTATTTTCTTTTTGGGGAGGCTTGAAAGCAACACATTTTACTGGTCCATTCTGCTCGTAAAGAACAAAATGTTTTGTGTCAGTGAGGCAGAAAATTCGACTTACTTCATTGATATATTTCAGGTGGTAAAACACACTTTTGGAGACATTTTTCATCCGGTCAACCTCTGAAACAGTCAAACTGACAAATTGTTTGAAACAGGAATCAAGCAATAGCTATGTTCAAAAATGACTGTCTTCCACAACAACAAAACGAGCAGACAAACAAATTAAAAAAACAAAAAACAAATGTTAATTGTCTGGGCCTTAAAGATGGCTTCCTTTTCCCCTCATCAGCTCTCCAATAAATAAATAAATAAATGTTTATATATGTATATGTATGTATATATATGTATATATAAATAATATAGTGAGTCGAGTAAATTATCTTTTATTTTGCTCCTTATTTGTTGAGCACTTTCCCTACCGTTGAGTGTTTCTTTTAAGTTATATATACAGTGCATCCAGAAAGTATTAACACCCCTTCACTTGCCCCACATTTTGTTATGTTACAGCCTTATTCCAAAGTGGATTAAATTCCTTTTTTTTCTCATCAATCTACACACAATACCCCATAATGACAAAGTGAAAAAGGTTTTGCAGAAATTTTTGCAAATTTATTAAAAATAAAAAACTGAAATATTGCATGTATATAAGTATTCACACCCTTTGCTATGGCACTCAAAATTGAGCTCAGGTTCACCCTTTTTCCACTGATCATCCTTGAGATGTTTCTACATCTTGATTGGAGTCCACCTGTAGTAAATGCAATTGATCGGACATGATTTGGAAAGGCACACACCTGTCTATATAAGGTCCCACTGCTGACAGTGCATGTCAGAGCAGAAACCAAGCCATGAAGTTAAAGGAATTGTCTGTGGACCTCCGAGACAGGATTGTATCGAGGCACAGATCTGGGGAAGGGTACAAAACATTTCTACAGCTTTGAAGGTCCCAAAGAGCACAGTGGTCTCCATCATTTGTAAATGGAAGAAGTTTGGATCCACCAGGACTCGTCATACAGCTGGCCGCCCAGCCAAACTGAGCAATCGGGGGAGAAGGGCCTTGGTCAGGGAGGTGACCAAGAACCCGATGGTCACTCTGACAGAGCTCCAGCGGTCCTCTGTGGAGATGGGAGAACCTTCCAGAGGGAAAACCATCTCTGCAGCACTCCACCAATCAGGCCTTTATGGTAGAGTGGCCAGACGGAAGTCTCTGCTCAGTAAAAGGCACATGACAGCCCGCTTGGAGTTTGCCAGAAAGCACTTAAAGGACTCTCAGACCATGAGAAACAAGATTCTCTGGTCTGATGAAACCAAGATTGAACTCTTGGCCTGAATGTCAAACGTCACATCTGGAGGAAACCAGGCACCTCTCATCACCTTGCTAATACCATCCCTACAGTGAAGCATGGCGGTGGCAGCATCATGCTGTGGGGATGTTTTTCAGCGGCAGGAACTGGGAGACTAGTCAAGATCGAGGGAAAGATGAATGGAGCAAAGTACAGAGAGATCCTTGATGAAAACCTGCTCCAGAGCGCTCAGGACCTCAGACTGGGGCGAAGGTTTACCTTTCAACATGACAATGACCCTAAGCACACAGCCAAGACAACGAAGGAGTGGCTTCGGGACAAGTCTGTGAATTTCCTTGAGTGGCCCAGCCAGAGCCCAGACTTGACCCCCATTGAACATCTCTGGAAAGACCTGAAAATAGCTGTGCAGCGACGCTCCCCATCTAACCTTACAGAGCTCGAGAGGATCTGCAGAGAAGAATGGGAGAAATACCCCAAATATAGGTGTGCCAAGCTTGTAGCTTCATACCCACGAAGACCTGAGGCTGTAATCGCTGCCAAGGGTGCCTCAACCAAGTACTGAGTAAAGGGTGTGAATACTTATGTACATGCAATATTTCAGTTTTTTATTTTTAATAAAATTGCAAAAATTTCTACAAAACCTTTTTCACTTTGTCATTATGGGGTATTGTGTGTAGATTGATGAGAAAAAAAAAGGAATTTAATCCATTTTGGAATAAGGCTGTAACATAACAAAATGTGGGGAAAGTGAAGGGGTGTGAATACTTACCGGATGCACTGTATATACACACATTCAATTTATTGTCATTAAATCTATGCGCAGGCACATGTTAAAAATGAAATAAATAAATAAATATGTTATCTAATAATTGTTGATATACATCCTAAGCTTGTACAGATCTTTGTCTCTCATGTGAGGTTTTTGTCATGGTGTTTAACACTGTGTGTACCGACCCAGGTCACAGTGATAAACACCATTACAAAAACCTAAGCTGCTGCAGTCTGTAGCTGCCACAGGCTTTTCTGAGCAATCTGATCTGGAAAACCTGTTATTTTTCTCATAAATCAGTCAACCTGTACCTACAAAACATTTTATACATTCATGCATAGACAAGAAAAAACAAAATCAATGAAATAATATAAAAACAAGAAGAAAATAATCAGTACCAGAGCACTGAAAGATTATAATCAAGCAAACAAGAAGAATAGGCTACGGAGTTTCAAGATTAAGTTAAATAATAAACAGAGCCAATCAAAAGCCTCACTAAAATGTCACTGAGTGAAATCCAGACTGAAAAGTTTTTAGTTAGTAGTGAAATTCTGGCTCAGTGTTAAAGCAGCCCCACCTTACTTTTTATTTATTTATTTATTTATTGGAATAGCTAAGAAAAAGGGAGTTTACAGATATCAGTGACATACAGCAACATATTCTGGGAGCATATTATTTGTATCAACAGATCCATAGAGTAATAGTAAAATGTATTATGACACAGCTGGTAACTAGTATAAAGAGTATAAGACATGAGCCATATGGTCTCTCTTCTTCTTGTCAGTCCAAACCTTTGTAACAAAATTATGTACATGCTGTAGTTTTCCTATTTTCTTTTTGGGGAGGCTTGAAAGCAACACATTTTACTGGTCCATTCTGCTCGTAAAGAACAAAATGTTTTGTGTCAGTGAGGCAGAAAATTCGACTTACTTCATTGATATATTTCAGGTGGTAAAACACACTTTTGGAGACATTTTTCATCCGGTCAACCTCTGAAACAGTCAAACTGACAAATTGTTTGAAACAGGAATCAAGCAATAGCTATGTTCAAAAATGACTGTCTTCCACAACAACAAAACGAGCAGACAAACAAATTAAAAAAACAAAAAACAAATGTTAATTGTCTGGGCCTTAAAGATGGCTTCCTTTTCCCCTCATCAGCTCTCCAATAAATAAATAAATAAATGTTTATATATTTATATGTATGTATATATATGTATATATAAATAATATAGTGAGTCGAGTAAATTATCTTTTATTTTGCTCCTTATTTGTTGAGCACTTTCCCTACCGTTGAGTGTTTCTTTTAAGTTATATATACAGTGCATCCAGAAAGTATTAACACCCCTTCACTTGCCCCACATTTTGTTATGTTACAGCCTTATTCCAAAGTGGATTAAATTCCTTTTTTTTCTCATCAATCTACACACAATACCCCATAATGACAAAGTGAAAAAGGTTTTGCAGAAATTTTTGCAAATTTATTAAAAATAAAAAACTGAAATATTGCATGTATATAAGTATTCACACCCTTTGCTATGGCACTCAAAATTGAGCTCAGGTTCACCCTTTTTCCACTGATCATCCTTGAGATGTTTCTACATCTTGATTGGAGTCCACCTGTAGTAAATGCAATTGATCGGACATGATTTGGAAAGGCACACACCTGTCTATATAAGGTCCCACTGCTGACAGTGCATGTCAGAGCAGAAACCAAGCCATGAAGTTAAAGGAATTGTCTGTGGACCTCCGAGACAGGATTGTATCGAGGCACAGATCTGGGGAAGGGTACAAAACATTTCTACAGCTTTGAAGGTCCCAAAGAGCACAGTGGTCTCCATCATTTGTAAATGGAAGAAGTTTGGATCCACCAGGACTCGTCATACAGCTGGCCGCCCAGCCAAACTGAGCAATCGGGGGAGAAGGGCCTTGGTCAGGGAGGTGACCAAGAACCCGATGGTCACTCTGACAGAGCTCCAGCGGTCCTCTGTGGAGATGGGAGAACCTTCCAGAGGGAAAACCATCTCTGCAGCACTCCACCAATCAGGCCTTTATGGTAGAGTGGCCAGACGGAAGTCTCTGCTCAGTAAAAGGCACATGACAGCCCGCTTGGAGTTTGCCAGAAAGCACTTAAAGGACTCTCAGACCATGAGAAACAAGATTCTCTGGTCTGATGAAACCAAGATTGAACTCTTGGCCTGAATGTCAAACGTCACATCTGGAGGAAACCAGGCACCTCTCATCACCTTGCTAATACCATCCCTACAGTGAAGCATGGCGGTGGCAGCATCATGCTGTGGGGATGTTTTTCAGCGGCAGGAACTGGGAGACTAGTCAAGATCGAGGGAAAGATGAATGGAGCAAAGTACAGAGAGATCCTTGATGAAAACCTGCTCCAGAGCGCTCAGGACCTCAGACTGGGGCGAAGGTTTACCTTTCAACATGACAATGACCCTAAGCACACAGCCAAGACAACGAAGGAGTGGCTTCGGGACAAGTCTGTGAATTTCCTTGAGTGGCCCAGCCAGAGCCCAGACTTGACCCCCATTGAACATCTCTGGAAAGACCTGAAAATAGCTGTGCAGCGACGCTCCCCATCTAACCTTACAGAGCTCGAGAGGATCTGCAGAGAAGAATGGGAGAAATACCCCAAATATAGGTGTGCCAAGCTTGTAGCTTCATACCCACGAAGACCTGAGGCTGTAATCGCTGCCAAGGGTGCCTCAACCAAGTACTGAGTAAAGGGTGTGAATACTTATGTACATGCAATATTTCAGTTTTTTATTTTTAATAAAATTGCAAAAATTTCTACAAAACCTTTTTCACTTTGTCATTATGGGGTATTGTGTGTAGATTGATGAGAAAAAAAAAGGAATTTAATCCATTTTGGAATAAGGCTGTAACATAACAAAATGTGGGGAAAGTGAAGGGGTGTGAATACTTACCGGATGCACTGTATATACACACATTCAATTTATTGTCATTAAATCTATGCGCAGGCACATGTTAAAAATGAAATAAATAAATAAATATGTTATCTAATAATTGTTGATATACATCCTAAGCTTGTACAGATCTTTGTCTCTCATGTGAGGTTTTTGTCATGGTGTTTAACACTGTGTGTACCGACCCAGGTCACAGTGATAAACACCATTACAAAAACCTAAGCTGCTGCAGTCTGTAGCTGCCACAGGCTTTTCTGAGCAATCTGATCTGGAAAACCTGTTATTTTTCTCATAAATCAGTCAACCTGTACCTACAAAACATTTTATACATTCATGCATAGACAAGAAAAAACAAAATCAATGAAATAATATAAAAACAAGAAGAAAATAATCAGTACCAGAGCACTGAAAGATTATAATCAAGCAAACAAGAAGAATAGGCTACGGAGTTTCAAGATTAAGTTAAATAATAAACAGAGCCAATCAAAAGCCTCACTAAAATGTCACCGAGTGAAATCCAGACTGAAAAGTTTTTAGTTAGTAGTGAAATTCTGGCTCAGTGTTAAAGCAGCCCCACCTTACTTTTTATTTATTTATTTATTTATTTATTGGAATAGTTAAGAAAAAGGGAGTTTACAGATATCAGTGACATACAGCAACATATTCTGGGAGCATATTATTTGTATAAACAGATCCATAGAGTAATATTAAAATGTATTATGACACAGCTGGTAACTAGTATAAAGAGTATAAGACATGAGTCATATGGTCTCTCTTCTTCTTGCCAGTCCAAACCTTTGCAACAAAATTATGTACATGTTGTAGTTTTCCTATTCTCTTTTTTGGGGAGGCTTGAAAGCAACTCATTTTAGTGGTCCATTCTGCTCGTAAAGAACAAAATGTTTTGTGTCAGTGAGGCAGAAAATTTGATTTACTTCATTGATATATTTCAGGTTGTAAAACACACTTTTGGAGACATTTTTCATCCGGTCAACCTCTGAAACAATCAAACTGACAAATTGTCTGAAACAGGAATCAAGCAATAGCTATGTTCTAAAATGACTGTCTTCCACAACAACCAAACAAGCAGACAAACAAGAAACAAACGTTAATTGCCTAGGCCTTAAAGAGGGCTTCCTTTTCCCCTCATCAGCTGTCAAAAAAAAATAAATACATATATATGTAAATTTATTAAAAGAGACACTCAATGGTAGGGAAAGTGCTCAACAAATAACGATCAAAATAAAAAAGAATTTGCTTGACTTACTGGATATATATATATATATACACACACACATATATATATACATATATATACATATATATGTGTTATCTAATAATTGTTGATATACATCCTAAGCTTGTACAGATCTTTGTCTCTCATGTGAGGTTTTTGTCATGGTGTTTAACACTGTGTGTACCGACCCAGGTCACAGTGATAAACACGATTACAAAAACCTAAGCTGCTGCAGTCTGTAGCTGCAACAGGCTTTTCTGAGCAATCTGATCTGGAAAACTTGTTATTTTTCTCATAAATCAGTCGACCTTTACCTACAACACATTTTACACATTCATGCATAGACAAGAAAAACAAAATGACAGAAAAAAACAGAAATGACTTGAAATTAGCCTTCTTCCACAAAAACCAAACAAGCAGACAAACAACTAAAAAAAAAAAAAGCTTATTGGCTAGGCCTTAAAGAGACCTTCCTTTCCCCCTCATAAGCTGTCCAAAAAAAAAAATATATATATACATATATATATATAAATTTATTAAAAGAGACACTCAATGGTAGGGAAAGTGCTCAACAAATAACGATCAAAATAAAAAAGAATTTGCTTGACTCACTGGATATATATATATATATATATATATATATATATATACACACACACACACACACACACACATATATATATATATATATATATATATATATATATATATATATATATATGTGTTATCTAATAATTGTTGATATACATCCTAAGCTTGTACAGATCTTTGTCTCTCATGTGAGGTTTTTGTCATGGTGTTTATCACTGTGTGTCCCCACCCAGTTCACAGTGATAAACACCATGACAAAAACCTAAGCTGCTGCAGTCTGTAGCTGCCACAGGCTTTTCTGAGCAACCTGATCTGAAAAACTTGTTATTTTTCTCATAAATCAGTCGACCTTTACCTACAACACATTTTATACATTCATGCATAGACAAGAAAAAACAAAATCAATGAAATAATATAAAAACAAGAAGAAAATAATCGGTACCAGAGCACTGAAAGATTATAATCAACCAAACAAGAAGAATAGGCTACGGAATTTCAAGATTAAGTTGAATAAGAAACAGAGCCAATCAAAAGCCTCACTAAAATTTCACTGAGTGAAATCCAGACTGAAAAGTTTTTAGTTAGTAGTGAAATTCTGGCTCAGTGTTAAAGCAGCCCCACCTTACTTTTTATTTATTTATTTATTCATTTGAATAGCTAAGAAAAAGGGAGTTTACAGATATCAGTGACATACAGCAACATATTCTGGGAGCATATTATTTGTATGAACAGATCCATAGAGTAATATTAAAATGTATTATGACACAGCTGGTAACTAGTATAAAGAGTATAAGACATGAGCCATATGGTCTCTCTTCTTCTTGCCAGTCCAAACCTTTGTAACAAAATTATGTACATGTTGTAGTTTTCCTATTTTCTTTTTTGGGGAGGCTTGAAAGCAACACATTTTAGTGGTCCATTCTGCTCATAAAGAACAAAATGTTTTGTGTCAGTGAGGCAGAAAATTTGATTTACTTCATTAATATATTTCAGGATGTAAAACACACTTTTGGGGACATTTTTCATCCGGTCAACCTCTGAAACAGTCAAACTGACAAATTGTTTGGAACAGGAATCAAGCAATAGCTATGTTCTAAAATGACTGTCTTCCACAACAACAAAACAAGCAGACAAACAAATGGAAAAAACAAAAAACAAACGTTAATTGCCTAGGCCTTAAAGAGGGCTTCCTTTTCCCCTCAACAGTTGTCAAAAAAAATATATATATACATATACACATTCAATTTATTTTCATTAAATCAATATGCAGGCACATGTTAAAAATTAAATGAATATATACATATATATGTGTTATCTAATAATTGTTGCAATACATCCTGAGCTTGTACAGATCTTTGTCTCTCATGTGAGGTTTTTGTCATGGTGTTTATCACTGTGTGTACCACTCCCCCAGCTCACAGTGATAAACACCATTACAAAAACCTAAGCTGCTGCAGTCTGTAGCTGCCACAGGCTTTTCTGAACAACCTGATCTGAAAAACTTGTTATTTTTCTCATAAATCAGTCGACCTTTACCTACAACACATTTTATACATTTATGCATAGACAAGAAAAAACAAAATGTCTCTAAATTCTGACTTTTTTATACAAGGCTGCCCTGTGTCAGACAACCATCGCTGAAACGCCTTCCCTATCAGCTGCACACACTTGTTATTTCATATCCTTATTATTAATAGCTCTCTATACAATTATTTTCTAGATGTTTTAATTCAAGTATCATTGTTCATTTTTACAAATCTATACAAATGTAGAGTTCACAAAGGTATGCAACTGTTTGTGTAGCTGAACTGAAGTGTTTAGTAATGGACTTTACAAATCTACACAACATGTGAATTGATATTTATTGTTGAGTTTTAGACCTCTGCTTTGCAGTGACATTTTTTGTTCATTTTTACAAACCTATACAAATGTAGAGTCCACAAAGGTATGCCACCATTCTTACATTCATGCGCTTTTGCGATTGTGTAGCTGAACTGAAGTGTTTAGCTGCAGTGGATGCTTGCATGCATGCTGTGCAGCCAGTATCATGTATTATGCTTTTGTCACTTTGTGTTTTCTAAGATACTGGCTAAATGTGAAATTGAGTACCGTTAGGTGCAGGAAAATAACTTTGTAGGTTCTGGTGACCATTCCACTACTGTCGACAATCCATTATCTGCATACCGACTAAGGTCTGTCACTGGTCTGCTTAATGTCAGTAGTCTCAAACGGCCCATGTCAAATCTTTTTGTAATACATGTGTGAATAAGTT
Organism: Lampris incognitus; assembly: GCF_029633865.1. NCBI lineage: Eukaryota > Metazoa > Chordata > Actinopteri > Lampriformes > Lampridae > Lampris > Lampris incognitus. Next base: position 61,934,529 of record NC_079215.1, read on the forward strand.
AATCGTTGTAAATCACATTTCGGTGGCCTTGCAATACGACATAGGCAGCGATTGTACAGAAAATGGCTTGTAACAGGTGTCTGAAATTCAGATTTGACCAGAAATGAAAAGCGCTTCCAGTGGCTGTTGCAGCTAGAAAAGCGCTATATAAAATGCAACTTGATTGACTGATTGATTGATACTGTGAATGACATGAGTACATGGGTCATATATGGCTTCCCAAGTCACACTTTTTTTTTTTACTTGTAGTTTTGCAGTTTTGTTTTGTTTTTTCTTTTCAGGCTGGCTCAAGGCATCATGTCACGTTTTCTTTTCATTGATTGACAATTCATCTCTCACTAATACATCAAAAACAGCCCTGAAAGTTGTCAACCATTTTGAAGTCTATACAGATTTGTGCAAGTCACCTCAGTTTGTCTTCCATTTCTACAAATCAGTGCAGTTACTCATAAATAATATTTACTGTTCACTTTCACTATACAACGTTTGTGATGATGTTGATTCACTTTTTAAAAGGTTTACAAGTTGTTACATGATGTAGTTGAACTGGACTGGGGTCTAACTGCACAGGAGAAGCATTAATGATGGGATACATGCTGTTATATGTTGACCTTCTCACCATTTGTCTCCCAATATGCTGTTGACACTTTGTTTCTTATAAGTTGCTTCTACATCGTTTTGGGTAAAAGCATGCCCTAAGTGACTAACTGCTATTTTCACGTTGCCCAAAAAATGAGTGTTTTAATTGATCTGTAGGTGACCTCAATACATATGATCTCATTGTTCTGTCACCTCAGCACCCAGTTTATTTGCATGAATTCACTCTCAGTTCTACTATCAGTCATTTTATTATACATCATAATACTGGACATGAATTAATGAAATGGTACATCATTTAAATATATTTTACATATATAAATTACATATTTTTACCACAAATGTTGTGTCTTTGTGTTGTGTTTGTGTTCTTCTTTTCAGGTGATGTTCCAACAATATTTACAAATAGTATCTCATAACTGCTGTTTGTAGTGAACACAATGAAATCCACAATGGTTTGGGAGCTCTGAGGAAAGGCAGCGGTGTTACTTGGTCAGTTCACAGCTATGATATAAACCAAGAAAAAAAGTACTTCATAAATACTTTGACAATATTTGTGTTTAGGTTTTCATTTGGAATGTAGTTCAGCCAGGGGGCCACAGTATTCTAGAATTCTGTGGCTTTTGGAAGAATGAAGAAGGATCAGATTGTTATAAAACCTTAGCGAGCACCAAAGGATGTAATTTGGATTTGGGAATGCCCACTGCCCACCCAGCCACTGACCTCCCTCCACCTCACTGGACTGAACGCTGGATTGTTTAAATAAACACAGGCATGTTGCTACCTGTTCATACTCATACTCCCACCTGGTCATTTGCAACTAAAGCAGATACTGTGCCATACATCGTCCAATCACGAATCTGGGACAATTCATAGTTTGCATATTGACGGTAAAATAAATTAGGCCACACCTTCCCTTGCATATTGAAGGTTAAAAAAAAATTAGGCCATGCCCCTAAGGAAATCATGTTGAAGGAAAATAAATCCTGCAAGGGAAAATAAATTCTGAGATGACAGTGAACAACAAAATAAATAATGTGAAATAAATTAATTTACACATTTATAAATGTACTCAATTTCTTTGTGTTTTATTTATTTCCCAATTTATTGGAGCTTTTTTGAATGCGTGAAATATTTAATTAATTATTGCATTAACTCATTTACTTATTTCTCAATTTTTTTGAGCATTTTAAAAATTTAGTCATTGGTCGATTTATTTCCTAATAAGTCAGGTTTGGTCAACCATGTTACATAAGTTCACCACGTCATGGCTCTGGCACAAGGGAGAGCTGTTCACCTGTGGCTGGAGGGGCAAAAGACTTCTGAAACGCTGCTGACTCAATCACATTTGGGATTTAGTTGGAGTGGCATAGTTTTACTGGAGTCACAGAGGATGGGAAGTGTAACCCTATGGTCTATAGCGGGCCAGTTTGTTCCCCCACTTAATTCTCCAGCATGTCTGTATCAAGAACAATGACTGAGTCATCCTTCCTGATAATCCTTGCCAGTTTCTTGGTGTCACCTGTGCTGATGTGTCACCCTCCCATCGCATAGCAACACATAATAAACACTTGCCAATACAGACAAATAGAGTGTAAAACATGTTTTACATAACATTGAAAGACTTGAAACAGGGGAGCAATTGAAAAAATTTCATCACTGACATGTTTGAGCCAACATTCCAAAAGTTCAAATATAGACAAGTAACTTAGAAAAAGGTCTATAATCTGATGCCAAGGTATTAAAACAAGCAGCCCATTCTAGTTGCAACAGGTTATAAAATGCCCTGGGTTTAAAATGTCTAATAATACTGCATAGACAGTTACTTTTCACTAGACCTCTACAATCAAAGAAATTTTCCTTTTTGTCCTCTACTGTTGTTCCCCATTTCTAAATACTTCATGGCTTGATAAAGTCCCATAACAAGCCTTCCACCATTTATTTACACATTCAGAGATGCAACCACAACTCTACCCCACTAGATGCCAATGTTCACTTGTTAAATTTGTTAGATGTAGATTTTACCACTTACATTGTGAAATCTCTTTCAAATTAAGTAAAGATACAGGTCATGGACATTTTTTTCCCAGTACATCACTGTGTTTCAGTGTTTATTGGGTAAAGTTTTGAGAAAGCCTCCTCAGCAACATACTAAAAACAACACCTTTTTCTTGATTTTGCTGTTTGGTTATAACAACAACAGCAAAAGTCAAGTCAGATTTGTATCGGCCATGGATGTAATAGTGGAAACAGATACGGCGGCGCCGCTCAGCCTTGCAACCAAGTTCTTTTCCAGCGGTCACTCGCGGTATTGCAGCGAAAAATCCTCTGCAGCCCGAAAAGCATTTTCCCTATAGACCACCATTGTAAAAGAGACGCCTGTAAAACTGTTGACAGGACACTTGCAGCTATAATCACGGCCAATTATTACTCTTTGTACTGTATATTTTCAAGCCATGGGGTTTTAATCTTTTTAAAATTTTCCAAAGCCCAGAATGTTTTTCTGCATGACGTCACGGCTGTGTACGAGCACTCGTGTTGCCGTCTGTATAAATACATCCATGGTTTCAACTCGCAAAGTCCCGTAGTAGTCTTATTATGCATCCATGAAGTCTGCTCGCATAGCATTCATGAACGCGCTGCACCGGATCCTGAACGCGGTTCGCTCGTTCTCATAGCCTAGAGCAGGGGGTTTCAAAGTGTGAGGCGCGCCTCCCCTGGGGGGCGCCAGAGAGCTTCAGGGGAGGCACAGCGTGAGAAAAAAAACATGAAGAAAAGGTAACCGTAAACATCTAGCTAAGTTTAGTTAAATTCAGCAATGCTTGGAGCAAAATGGATCGATTTTTAGTAACAGTATCTACAACATTTGAAAATGTTTGAAAAAGGTGTTTATAAAGATGTTTAAAACGTTTAAAAATATGTTTAAAACATAAAGATAAAGATGTTTAAAAAAAATAAAAGATCATCTTCAAAGATATATCATTTATTGTTGAAACCCGTTTTTATACCTGAGTGGAACATACATTATAGCAACAACAATAACAGTAATAATAGCAATAATAATTAGGAGGGGGGAGCGCAGCCGTTTTTATGTTCTCTGAGGGGAGGCTCACTTTCCTACACTTTGAAAACCCCTGGCCTAGAGGCATGATGGGAGTAACACTACTACGCATGTACCCGGAAGTAACCCGGAAGCCAGAAACTTTTTCGCCGTATGCACCAGGCGAGCAATTCTCATAGGAATGAACAGGCGCCATTTTTAGATCTGGCATCTTCTACTATAATTCATCCATGGTATCGGTCTAAACCATAATTCTGTCCCAGAGGGTTTTATAATCACATTACATTCTGTGCAATGAACAACGGCCTCTATCCACAGACCCTCAATTCAGATGAAGAAAAACTCCACAGAAAAAACCTTAACAGGAGAAAAGAAGGGCCATAACGTAAAGGAGCCTTTACAAGATGCATCAGTCCTGTAGACATACTCTTGACAATTTTGTCATATTCCTTCTAAGAAAGGTCTGCACCAGTTTTTTGCATAACATCCTCATAACTGTAAAGTCGACCCTGGGAATTTATCAAATCCAATTCAAATATTATATCATTGTCCATCCAGTTCTCAAAAACTATAGACTTGTTTCTAAATAGCACATACTGGTTGTTCCAAATAGTGTGGATATGGGGCGGAGAAATTATGTTTGAATGCTAATTTCCAGGCTTCAAGAGTTTTTTTTTTAAGTTTGTTAGTTTAAGGGGCAATTTACTACATTTATACTTGCAGGAAAGTAAAAATTTTAAACCACAACATTTCTGAAAAATCAGGTTGGGCATATAATACCATGGGGAATCATTATCAGCAAGGCAGTTCTTTATCCATATGATTTTAAAGATATTATTAATAGTAATGTAGTCCAAAGCATCAAAGCCAACTTCAGAGTATCTTCTAATGATTGTTTTCCTTTTTTTCATAGTCAGTCTTATTTTTCCAAATAAATGTAAATAAGAGTGAATTAATAGCTGCACACATTTTATTGTCAACATAAAGAGACAATGCCGGGTACACAAGCCTGAAAATGCCTTCCGTTTTAGATAGCAACACTCGGCCTTAAATAGTAAGATCTCTCTGTAACCAGCAACAAAAGATGTTTTTTGCTTTTTCTAATTTGGGCCTGACGTTCCCTAAAATTCTATCAGAGGACACGTTGTCTATCTTAATACCAAGGTATTGAACTGATTGTTTTACTGTTAACCCACATATAGATGTTTTGTCAGTGTCATGTACATACATTACTTCACTCTTGTTCTGACTGATAATTAGACCAGAGGGATTAGAAAAAACCTTTAAAGACTCTAGGATGACTGGAACCTGATTATCATTTTTTAGAAAAAGACATGTATCATCAGCCAGTTGGCTTATCTTTACACAATTATCCCCAATTTGTATACTGTCAATATCTGAACAGTGAACAACATATAAACTAAAAAGTTCTGCAACTATCAAAAATAAATAAGCGGCTATTGGGCATCCCTATCTCATTCCTCTTTGAAATTCAAAATGCAGAGAGGTGCCTTTAAGCAGTGAGACATTACTATCGATGTTTTTATACAGAGTTTGGATTATTATTTTTTTATTATTTTTTACCAAAACCAAAATGAGCTAAAGCTTCAAAAATAAAGGGGTGCTCAACAGTATCAAAGGCCTTGTAAAAATCTAGGCGTAAGTGTTACAGTTAAAATACAATAAGGTACATGCTCAGGCATATAAAGGGCAGCCTGACACAACACTTGGGTCTTAACATTTATGATGAGAGAAATTATTTTCTTGCCATTGCTGACGAACCATACGTAGATTATTTCTTACAATAAAAGGTTTTCAAGTGCTGCATATATTATGTGAAAGGTCAATAATTGACGTCTGTAGCCAAAGCAGACAATCAAAATAAACTTTCAAAAGACTCTCAAGTACATAAGAACGGCCAACGAGTTCTCACAGACACAGGCCGGCTCTGTGAAACGGGCGTGACTGTGTCTGTGTTGTCGTGAAGACAGCTACAGTGAGAACTCGCCTGTTCAACACGGGTAGGAGAGACGACAAGATTGCAGCGGGTAACGACGCGACGAAGATCCAGCATATCAGATAAGCAAAGCAAATAACGCATTGTCAGCATAGCAACTGCAAGCAACGGTGATTAGACTGTGTTGAAAGCGCAACTTTTCATGCCAAATCCAAGAAGTGCTCCGCCGCAACCGTTAAGTTAAGGTGTTGTGAGAAGTGGTTCGACTTGGAAATTGCAACTAAGGACTCAAGTCTATTAACCTTGCATACTGTGCTTAGCCTATATGTTTGGGGATAAATCTAATGTGCCATTGTTCGTGGTTGTTACATGTCATAAGGTTTAAAGGGGAACGCCACCCCTTAAGCAAGGTATAATAACAATTTAACCCCATAAGCAGGTAAACACATTTTTAGTAAGGGTTAAAGAAAAGGACATTATTATAAATTGAAATTTAAGAATTGCTCAAATGTTGTATTTTATGAAAAGTAACCGAGCTTAAAAGGCAACTTAAGTGAAGCTTACCATTGATGTGAAAACCTTTCTTATGAAAAGGATAAGTGACTTAACGCATTTCTAAGCATATTCTCTCTGCAATTAAGGTTTATACTTGCATATTTGTGCCAAAGTAATTCCCAATCTTATTTTTTGTTTTGAAATTGAAGTCAACTCGAAGTCTAGATAATTTAAATAATGGTAGTTATCTTGATGCAATATTGAAGTCTATATTTAGGAAATTAGGTTCCCCACATAGTCTTCACACAGTTGTCAAGGAATTCATACAGTTATTAATAACCTTCCTAGCGACTCACATTTAGGCCTACTGTAGCTTACATTTACACACAGCCTAACAGAAATCCAATCCAAGCTCAATAGTTACATACATTTGATAGCCATTCAAGTTATCTTAGGATGTCTGACACAAGCACTGAGACCTGCCGTAAACATGCCAAACCACCTGCTCAACCTGAAGCTACTGACACCAAATCTACAGAAGAAGTGGAAAGGCTACATAGAAGTGAAAGAACCCGAACCCTAACAGAAAAGGGAAAAGAGCTTCAAAAAGAAAGGCTGAAGAGTGTACGACGTCGGTATAGAATCATCTATGAGAAATTGAGGTATCATGTAAGAATAGGTAAGGGAATACTGACTGATGAGGCCTCCGAAGACGAATTGAATGAGCTGACTGAGAATATGGAAAGCACCTGTTCTGATGTAAAGGTCATTTATAAAGCGTTACGTCGAATGCAAACTCCTGAACCAGACCAGCAGTGCAGAGTTGACACGTGCATATCACTTTCAGCATTCATTATTTGAAAGGCAGAAAGGCAACTTGAAGGGCGTACAACAGATGAAGAGGAAGAACCACCTTGGCCTGATGTTGGATCGATCCTAGACTCACCGAGTTCTTTATCAAAGCCATTGTCTCATCGATCAAAATATGGTTCTACCCACTCTAGCATCCACTCAGTCAATAAAAAGGAGGCTCCGGCTGAAGCTGCCGCATCCCATGATGTTTTGGCAGTGTTGGGTGAACAAGAAAGGGAAGCGACAGAACTTCAAAGGCTAGAGGCTGAAGATAAACAACGGCTGGCACAGTTTGAATCTGAGAAGCTAGTTAGACAACAAGCAATGCAAGACAAGCGTAGAAAGCTTAAACGCCTAGAAGAACTGAAGAAGTTGAACGCTGCAAGAGCTCGAATAAAGGCCTACGATCAAGTCGAAGAAAATTTTGAACCAATCGATTTGCTGCATGATGTTGAACCAGCAGGAGAACTTCAAGTTCTTAACCTCACAATTCCTCCAGTTATTCCTCAGTCTCTGCCAGTCATAACCCAAGCCCTCCATGCATCAAATCCCCTATTCATTCCTCAATCTCTACCAGTCACAAGTCAAGCTCCTAGTCCCCAGAGTCTGCAACTGGTACCTCAAGCTCCACCAACTTTGATGCCTATGCCCCAAGTACAAAACATCTCTGATTTGGTCAACATACTAGCAGAACCTATAAGTGCCAATCGTCTTCCAACACCAGAGCCTGCATTATTCACTGGAGATCCTTTGAAATTCAAAGACTGGCGACTATCTTTCGAAACATTGATGTTACGGCTCGCCCATCCCGCGCCTGCAGCCAATCAGCTCGTCAGGGCTGGGCTTAGTCGTCAGGGCTGGGCTTAAGTTTGCTGGTCTCCCGGAGCCCATTGCCAGTTCGTGCCGTAACATCCTCATTGAAGTGGTTACGCTTCCCTCCCTGTGTATTCTCTCCGAGTTTATCTCAACCCGTGGATTTGCCATTTTCTCTGCGGAGTTTTTTTCCCTGCGGAATCATCCTGCCGCGTCCGTAATTTGGATTACCCGTGAGTTTTCCCGTATTTTCTCTGTTTGTTGGTGACTACCCACAAAGCGACTCGCCAGACTCTTTTTGTTGCCGTGCATGTTGTCCCGTTGGACCTTTGTATGAACTGTTAATAAAGTACGCCAGTTTCGGCGAACTCTATCCCTGCTTGGTGTCGTGCGCTTGGGGTCTTCCAGGGTCACGCCATGGTGGACTGGCCCGATCCCACATCCCGGAAGGAATTGCAGAGCTTCCTCGGGTTTGCGAACTTCTATAGGAGGTTCATCAGGAACTACAGCCACGTGGCAGAACCTCTCACCAGGCTGACCTCCCCCTCCCAGCCGTTCATCTGATCCCCAGCTGCCTGCTCGGTGTTCCAGTCCCTCAAGGAGAGGTTCACCAGCGCCCCAGTCCTGCTCCACCCCGACCCCAAGAGGTAATTCATCGTGGAGGTGGACGCTTCGGATACCGGGTTGGGGGCTGTCCTCTCCCAGTAGTCAGCGTCTGACCAGAAGGTCCATCCATGTGCCTTCTTCTCTCGCCGGTTCGTCCCCACCGAGGAGAACTACGATGTCGGGAACCGGGAGCTACTGGCAATGGTGGCTGCTCTGGAGGAGTGGCGCCATCGGCTGGAGGGGGCGGAACAGCCGTTCACCATCTGGACTGATCATAAGAACTTGACGTTCGTCCGAGCAACCAAGCGTCTCAATGGTCGGCAGGCACGGTGGGCCAGCTTCCTCAGTCGGTTTGACTTCAGGCTGACCTATCGCCCCGGGTCCCACAACACGAAGGCAGACTCCCTGTCCCGACAACACCCGAGGAGGGAGCCAGCTACAGTGAAGCCGGCTCCCATCCTTCCTGAGGCCAGGGTGGTGGGCGTGGTTACCTGGGGCATCGAGACCGTGGTCGGGCAGGCGTTGCACTCCCATCCAGTGAAATTCTGGCTCAGTGTTAAAGCAGCCCCACCTTACTTTTTATTTATTTATTTATTCATTTGAATAGCTAAGAAAAAGGGAGTTTACAGATATCAGTGACATACAGCAACATATTCTGGGAGCATATTATTTGTATGAACAGATCCATAGAGTAATATTAAAATGTATTATGACACAGCTGGTAACTAGTATAAAGAGTATAAGACATGAGCCATATGGTCTCTCTTCTTCTTGCCAGTCCAAACCTTTGTAACAAAATTATGTACATGTTGTAGTTTTCCTATTTTCTTTTTTGGGGAGGCTTGAAAGCAACACATTTTAGTGGTCCATTCTGCTCATAAAGAACAAAATGTTTTGTGTCAGTGAGGCAGAAAATTTGATTTACTTCATTAATATATTTCAGGATGTAAAACACACTTTTGGGGACATTTTTCATCCGGTCAACCTCTGAAACAGTCAAACTGACAAATTGTTTGGAACAGGAATCAAGCAATAGCTATGTTCTAAAATGACTGTCTTCCACAACAACAAAACAAGCAGACAAACAAATGGAAAAAACAAAAAACAAACGTTAATTGCCTAGGCCTTAAAGAGGGCTTCCTTTTCCCCTCAACAGTTGTCAAAAAAAAAATATATATACATATACACATTCAATTTATTTTCATTAAATCAATATGCAGGCACATGTTAAAAATTAAATGAATATATACATATATATGTGTTATCTAATAATTGTTGCAATACATCCTGAGCTTGTACAGATCTTTGTCTCTCCTGTGAGGTTTTTGTCATGGTGTTTATCACTGTGTGTACCCACTCCCCCCAGCTCACAGTGATAAACACCATTACAAAAACCTAAGCTGCTGCAGTCTGTAGCTGCCACAGGCTTTTCTGAACAACCTGATCTGAAAAACTTGTTATTTTTCTCATAAATCAGTCGACCTTTACCTACAACACATTTTATACATTTATGCATAGACAAGAAAAAACAAAATGTCTCTAAATTCTGACTTTTTTATACAAGGCTGCCCTGTGTCAGACAACCATCGCTGAAACGCCTTCCCTATCAGCTGCACACACTTGTTATTTCATATCCTTATTATTAATAGCTCTCTATACAATTATTTTCTAGATGTTTTAATTCAAGTATCATTGTTCATTTTTACAAATCAAGACTCCCTGTCCCGACAACACCCGAGGAGGGAGCCAGCTACAGTGAAGCCGGCTCCCATCCTTCCTGAGGCCAGGGTGGTGGGCGTGGTTACCTGGGGCATCGAGACCGTGGTCGGGCAGGCGTTGCACTCCCATCCAGCCCAGAGCCACGTGCCTCCACGCCGTATGATCGTCCCGGACTCAGTGCGGCCCCGGGTTCTTCAGTGGGGCCATGCCAGTCAGTTTGCGTGCCACCCGGGTGTCCACCGCACCTTCACCTTCCTGGCTCAGCGTTTCTGGTGGCCCACCATGAAGAACGACGTCAGGGACTTCGTAAAGGCCTGCTCCGTCTGTGCTCACAGCAAGGCCTCTCACCAGGCACCCGCGGGTCTGCTGCAGCCACTCTCAACTCCAAGCCAGCCCTGGTCCCATGTGGCGCTGCATTTCGTCTCTGGACTGCCTCCCTCCCAGGGTAATACTGTGATCCTGACAGTGGTGGACCGGTTCAGTAAGGGCGTGCACCCGGTGGCCCTCCCCAAAGTCCCATCGGCTTCTGAGATGGCGGATTTCCTGACGAGCCACGTGTTCCGTCTTCACGGCCTTCCCCTGAACGTCGTCTCGGACCGAGGGCCCCAGTTTGTCTCCCAGGTATGACGGGCCTTTTGTAAGGGATTGGGTGCCTCTGTCTCTCCTCTGGATATCACCCACAGACTAACGGGCAGACGGAGAGGATGAACCAGAGCATGGAGTCCGCCCTCTGGTGCGTTGCCGCCAAGAAGTTCAGCTCATGGAGCCGGTTCCTCCCCTGGGTCGAGTATGCCATCAACTCCCTGGTCAGCTCTGCCACCAGCCTCTCACCTTTTGAGGCATCCCTGGGCTACCAGCCGCCTCTCTTTGCTGCGCAGGAGTCGGAAGTGGCAGTTCCCTCCGTGCAGGCCCACCTGAACTGGTGTCGTCGTATCTGGGAGGTGACCAGAGCTGCGGAGTTTTTTTCCCTGCGGAATCATCCTGCCGCGTCCGTAATTTGGATTACCCGTGAGTTTTCCCGTATTTTCTCTGTTTGTTGGTGACTACCCACAAAGCGACTCGCCAGACTCTTTTTGTTGCCGTGCATGTTGTCCCGTTGGACCTTTGTATGAACTGTTAATAAAGTACGCCAGTTTCGGCGAACTCTATCTTTGCTTGGTGTCTTGCGCTTGGGGTCTTGCACAAACCCTAACAATTGATAGGCAGGAAAAACATTCCAAAGAATGAAAACTGTATTACCAAAGAAAGTACTTACGTGGCGCTGCAAACAAAGCCATTGAAGGATTTTTCCTACTAGGCACCGAAGCAGCATATGACTCAGCCTGCCAGCTGTTGGAAAAACGTTTCGGAGACCCATTTATTATTGGGAAGTCCTTCAGAGACAAGCTGCATGGATGGCCAAAAATACGCTCTAAGGATGGTTGTGAAATAAGAGAATTTGCAGACTTCCTCAAGAGCTGCGAGGCCGCAATGCCCCACATTAAGACATTGGAAGTCCTCAATGACTACAATGAGAGTCAAAAAAATTCTACTGAAATTGCCAGATTGGTTGGTATCCAGATGGAACCGCAAAGCGATAGAAGCTAGACAAGCAAACGCTGGGTACCCACCATTCAATGAGTTTGTAGACTTCCTATCGAAGGAAGCAGATCTCGCTTGCGATCCCATATCCTCAATACAAACGCTCAAGAGTGTGGAAAGCGAGAAAACAAAGCATGTACAAAGCCAACCCATTCAAGCAAAGACACTGTCCACAAACACAACACAGAGTAACATCCCACCATGCATGTTCTGCAGAAGAACAGGACATATCCTTGCCAAGTGCAAAAGGTTCTGTGAAAAGACAGTTCAAGATTGTGTCAAGTTTGTATATGCAGAGAAGCTTTGCTTTGGCTGTTTGAAGACTGGTCATCACTCATGAAGTTTTAATAACAAGAGCACATGCGAAAAGTGTCAGAAGAGACACCCTACATGTTTGCATTATGACAAGTTCAAAGAACATTAAATGTCGACACCTATGAAAGGAGACGACAACTCAAAGGATAAAGCAGACACCCAAGAAATGGCTGCAACAGCAACTACCAACAGAGTCATACAAGAAGGCCTAAGCACACAAATGTCCTCAATCATACCAGTCTTGGTCCCATCCACAGAACAGCCAGATCAAGAAGTTCTTGTCTACGTGCTCTTAGACATGCAGAGTGATACGACTTTCATCCTAGATGATGTGGCCAAAGACCTCAACACAAACGAAGAGAATGTCAGTTTGCGGCTATCCACAACGTCTGCAAGATCAACAGTCATACCCTGTCAGAAACTGTCAAATCTACAAGTGAAAGGATACAACTTAGAGAAAAGGATTCCATTGCCATCAGTTTTCACACAAGAGTTCATTCCAGCAGACAGGTTGCACATTCCAACTTCTGAAACGGCTCTGATATGGCCTCATCTGGAACAATTGGCAGACAAGATTCCACCACCATTGGATTGTGAAGTAGGCCTTCTGATAGGCTATAACGGCCAACAAGCACTTCTTCCAAGGGAGATCCTGTCCAGTGAAGGAATTCATCCGTATGCACAGTGAACTGATCTCAGCTGGAGCATCATTGGCTGCGTGACTCCAGCAAGTGACTACGGCAATGCAATAGGAACCAGTCATAGAATCATAGTGCGACAAGTAACACCTGCTGTGCTGTGCAGACTTCATGTGCAGAACTCAAGTCAAAGAGCTCAATCCAACAGACATAATCAAGGCTCTCGAATCTGATTTCACAGATATCACTGCAGATGATAATCCAATTTCTCAGGAAGACCTTCTCTTCTTGTCCAAAGTGAAAGAAAATATAAGGCAGAAGGAAGACAGCCACTACAAACTCCCACTTCCTTTCAAGACGGACAGCCTAATCTCCCAGATGATAAACGAAGTTCAGTTCAAGCTGAAAGAGTCTAATTGGTTGAAAGGGCCCGACTTTCTTTGGCAGCAGAATCTTCCACATGAAGAGGAAATGGCGGGAGAAGTAGAAATGACTGACCCTGAGGTTCGCAAAGCCCATGCTCATGCAGTCAAGACAAAACTGAAGCTACTAATCAGTGACACTACACTAGATAAGGGAAAACCACTTACTGGATCAGTTCACCTCGAAAGACCTATTCACACGGTAGTTACCTTACTTGAAGCCAACTAAATCACATACTTAAAGTCAAATTCATTCAGACTTAAACCATTTGATAAATTCCTTTCATAATCTTTGTTTAAAAGTAAATCCCACAGTCCAAGTTAATGAGTGATTTTGGTGGCAGCGTAAGTGTGACAATGAAAATACAATAAGTCGCACGCTCAGGCATATAAAGGGCAGCCTTACACAATACTTGGGTCCTAACATCTACGATGAGAGAAATGCTTTTCTTGCCATTGCTGACGAACCATGTTTTATTTCTTAGAATAAAAGGTTTTCAAGTGCTGCATATATTATGTTAAAGGTCAATTACTGACATCTGAAGCCAAAGCAGACAGTCAAGAGAATCTTTCAAAAGACTCCCAAGGACGTAAGAACCTCTTTTCATGACAAGCGGCCAACGAGTTCTCACTGTATCTCTGTTCACGACACCACAGACACAGGTCGGTTCTTTGAAACGGGAGTGACTAAGGCGTGGATGTATCAGAGAAACAAGACGTGTCCAAGCAATAAACGCCCGTTTCAAAGAACCGACCTGTGTCCATGTTGTCGTGGAGAGAGCTACACTAGGAATAGTATAATAGCATCGTCATGGATTAGATCTGGATTGTCGATAATATCCAGGACCAGGCGGATATTGTTTGCGATGTGTCTACCTTTCATGAAGCCTGACTGTGTAACAGAAATTATTTCTTCCAAACAAGGCTTTAATCTATCGGCAAATAATGCAGCAAACCATTTGTAATCTGAGTTGTGCATTGTTAATGGATGCCAATTATCTAAAAATAGAATATCTTTGTTAGGTTTTGGTATTAATGTAATAAATCCTTGCTTCATTGACTCAGACAGCTCACCCTTTTAGGAACATTCCTCAAACAAATCTAAAACCAGCTCTCTAGTATCATCCGAGACAGTTTTGTAAAACTCCAGGGGTAGACCGTCAGGGCCAGGGCTTTCATTAAGGGGGGTCCTTTTTGACTACTTCATCTAATTCTTCTAAATTATGTGGGCACTCACAAAAGTCAACACTGACTAATTCTAGGGATAAATGATTTAACTTTATCAAAGAAGGACTTGCAATTAAGTGGGGTAAAGGACTTAATGTACATATTTTGATAGAAACTAGAAACAAATGCAGCAAACTGAAGATTATTCACTAATTAAGACTCCATTGATATAGAGAGATGATATTTTTTGTTTTCACGTCTTTTTTTCCTCTAATTTAAAAAAAAGTAAGCAGAATTATTTTCTCCAAATTCTAGCCACTTTGCCCTGGACCTTATGAAGGCACCTTTTGCTTTCTCAACATAAAGATAATTCAGATTCTCCTGTAGTGAATATAGTTGTTTATGATCTTCAGTGGGTTGATCTAAATATAACATGGAACTTATTTCCTTTAAAATGTTGGAATTTCTAGAAGCATTCGTTTTTGAGAGTTCTTTGCTTTATTTACAAAACAATACGGCATTCAAATTTTAATAGTTCCTATTTCAAAACAGGAGATATATTCTTAAATACTATTATTTTTTTCCTAATATTTTCACAGTAAGAAGGCTGCTGTAAGAGCGAGCGGTTCAATTTCCAACACCCCGGATGTCTACGCCGTCTATTAGCTGAATTAGAAATAACAAGGTCAATGTAGGCATGATCTGTTAAGGGAGCATGAGAGATTTCACTGGAAAGTAGCAAGGGTGTAAGACAACCACATATAAGCCAAAAATCTATCCGTGATTTCTTTGATAAATCTTTCTTAAACCATGTAAATGAATCCATATTGGTTGGATGAGTACATCTATAAGTATCTAACAAGGAAAGGTTTCCAACAAAACGAATTACTGGATAAAGGTTGTTCACACTATCTCTTGGGGGGAGTCTGTCTAAATATAAATTGGGTGCCTCATTTAAGTCCCCACCTGCAATTACTGAGACAGAGACATATTTTTGTTTTAAGGAAGACATTTTGGTGGATACATTCTCAGGTAGTAAAATGTTCAAAGGAGATCTATTAAACTCATAAATATTTGCTAAAATAAAGAAAGAATCCTCAATTTGTAAAACCAAATTATCCATCTTCCTTCCCTAGGAAAATGTGTTTCAACTGAGCTTCCGCTAAAGTTGCCATCAAATAAAATTGCTCCCCCACCAGAGTGATTTGACCCATAACAAAACAATATTTTACCTCCCCACTGACTTCGCCAGAATTTTTTATGTGAGTTTCCAGTAAAAAGTAAATATCCCTTTTCTAAGATTTGCAAAATAAAAACAAAGCTTTGCATTTAGTGACTTCACGAATCCCCCGCACATTAAGAGAAAAACAAGAAAAATTAATATTACAAATGGAACAATATGAAATTGAATTGAATGAAAAAAGAATTAAAAAAAACCTACCCTTTTGGTAGATATGGAATATGTTTAAGTTTGAGAGTTAGAGAAAGAGAAAAAACAAAGCGCAAAATATAACTTAATCTTATACCCTTTCAAAAACAATAACTTTGTCAGCAGTGGGCTATCTCAACATGGACCCAAAAATAAATATATTTTTTTAATCACCCTAAAACTTACACTGTAAATTCTAAAAGCCAAGTCCACCAAAAAAAAAAAACAATAACCAGGAAACCGACCACACCCGGGAAAAGCAAGCAAATGAATCCAACTGCGCCAAATTAATTTAACATAAAATAATTTCACATAACTTGACACAATTAAATTAATTCAACCCCCCCCCCGTGCAATCGGCCCCTCAAGTAAACTCAACCCCCAGACCCACAGTGCAAGGGGATAAACTTAATCAAGAGCTTGCTACATTATAAAGGGAGATTAAGATTTTTTTATAAGTGACAATGGAACTGAACATACAATAACGCACCCCCATTGTTTTGCACTCAAGAGGTAAAGCAAGCAAGTGAAGGGGAGCGAGAAATCCTTTAAACCCAAACCAGCACAACATGGAACTTATTAGCATGTGAGAGGCATACTAAACAACATTGGGTTTGAAAATTTACCTGCGCACCAAGTAGTAATAACTAGAACATTTGTTCATCATTTGAAGTCAGAAGCCATAAAAAGGTTAGATATCGTCTGCCGAGACTCTTTTCCCAGGGATGATCGCATAAGGACCACTGCAGCCAGCCTGCTTTCCTTCCTCCCTTGCTTGCTCCAAGAGCGGCCATAGTTTGCTTTGGTCATCCTTTGTACGCTGAGTTAGGTCTTCCATGATCCTGATCTTCTTTTGTTTGAGCGCTTCAGAGTTCTTGGCATCTTTCTAAATGCGATCGCGGCAAGACCGTGAGGTGAATTGAAGAATGATGCGCCGTGGCTGCCCATTACCATTCTTTGGTCCCAGTCTATGGACGACACCAACGGATTCCTGAAGGGTGTCGGCTAATCCAGGGGACACACACATGTAAATACACCAATCATAGACATTTTCACATTTTCTCCTTCGCGCTCTGGGATACCTGATATTCGTAGGTTCCATCGTCTTTTGGAGGCATCCAATTCGTCCACTCGGTCCTGAAGCTTTTTGTTCACTCCCTCCAACTTTTTAACTTCTCTTCTAGAATAGCAACTTTATTGCCAGCATCACCTGCCTGCTCTCCTGTCTCATACACCAAGGCGGTAAGATCCTGGATGGTCTTGGTATTGGCCTCCCCAGTAGCTTCGATTGATGGCAGCCTCTCTAGAAACTTGTTCTGTCTTTCACCAATCTGTTCAATTGTGGCAAGGAGCATGGAGTTTGTCACGTCAGATTGATTGTGATCAATTTTACCCATTTTTTTCAGATGAGTCCTCAATTGAAGTTGGGGTACATTCAGTAACATTAAATCTGAATGCAATACCCTTGTTGCTGAGCCCTAATCAGAGTTTCATCAGGATAGCCAATAGATGGTCCTCGAGGGTCAGACAGCCACGCACAACCTCAACACTGTCTTTAACTATTTGGAGCAACCACTCAAAAATGACACTGGTCAGACTTGTGAAAAACAGAACCTGTGCTGCTTTGCATTTGATAGCGCTAAAGGAAAACTGTGTGTTCCTGAGTGTTGCATTTAGTTGTTCATTCTCGGCTTTGAGTTTGTTGATGTCCAAACGCAGGTTATCACATTCGGTAGAAAGTTGGTTGTACTTCTGTTTGAGGTCATCATGGAGAGCCTTCGGGACCGTGGCTTCTGAAAAAGAGATTAGCTACAAAGATAAATAGAAATTTCACAGTCCTATTTTTCATATCTGGGAAACGGCTATACTCTGGGTGATCATTCAGAGTGTGCCAAACAGAATCATGGCCAAATACTTTTTCACAACAAATATATAAACAAGGACAACCTGATTAATCCTGGTAGTGAATGTCCTACTGTACAATAGTTAAGATGTTAGAAGCTCTTACCCGTGCAAGGACCAGCACCAGGCTCCATTCCGCAATCATTTGGGGAGAGGGAAGCGCGTGTGGATTCCGATGCAGCCTCATAAACAACTTCTATGGACTTATGTCTATTGTCTGGCTGTCTGTGGGGGGGGGGGGGGGGGTTATCCCTTCTACTTTTTCTCTCATATCCAATACACACAGAAGAGAGCAAGCAGTTAGTACAAAAACAGTTAATTTACTCAGCTGACCACAGGTTTATCACATCCTCAATTCAAGTCAGTGGAAATCACATAGCACACCTCAAAGGGCTTCATGAGATAATAAATACATAACAGAAACTACCTGGCCTAACAGATAATCCTTACAAAAATATAGCTACATTAAATTACTCACCATTTCTTCATTTCGACTACTTCGAGTTATGCTACTTCGAGTCACGATGGGTGATCACAGTGAACAACAAATCACAAGGAAGTGACCATATTTACCTTTCATGTTTTGCATCACCTTTGCTGGACTGGGTTGAGTAGACGACAGACGGGGCAAAGTCAGGACTGTCGAAGTCCTCAGATGCCTCTTCTGTACAAATAAAGTGTGACTAACAGTAACTTACAGTAACGTTAACACACCAAAACAGGTCATTGGCCTACCATTACTACGTTAACAGTTACTAACAACACAACTTTAGCAAAATTGAACCAAGGTACACTAGCTTCTAAGCTAGTTCAACTCAAACTTGAACTTAATTACTCTATTGCTTGCAAACATTGTTAGTTATATATGCACATGACTCAATAATTACATTATTTAACGTTTGTTGTTCTAAGTTAAAACGAGCGATGTAACGTTATGTCTGATTAGCCTGTTAGCTGAGGCCTAACGTTAACTTACCTGTTATGATGTGATCACTGTAAATGTAGGCATTTTTAATTAGTTCCTCGCTCCAATCGCCTCTTCTGGTTGCTTGCAACCAAAGACGTCTCCGGTTAGTCTTAAAAGGGGTGTGAGTTGATGGAATTCGGTAAAACTTGAGCGTTTTGTTTGTCAAAATGATTCTGGCAACCGACTGCACAACACAACATGATGATGCCGGCCGCTTCCTTGCTGCAGCCGACATGCGCAGTAGAACCTGCGTGACGTTAGAGTGACGTAGACTGATAATTCCCCCCTAGGTTCTCTCACTCACTGCCAGAAATACTCAACACACAGAGAAAAGCTGAAGAAGGAACTCAAGACATTTGGGTGGGAGTATTTAATCTTAAAAATGTATTCAGCATTGAGGGGGAGAAATATAAGCCAGTTTGTGTTCTTAAAAGAAATTGGCATAATGAAGAGGATCTAGCGCTATAATTATTTATTGTTATTAGGGTTTTTTTTCTCTCTCTTGCCTTTCATCCTTTAATATTCTGGCCCACACTCCAGCACAGTAGGTGGCAGTAATGCACTTTAAACGCTAGTTGCCACCCGCCATTAAATACAAGAAGAAGGAGGAGGAGGAGGAGGAGGAGGAGGAGGAGGAGGGGGGGGTTCTCTCACTGTAATCCAATTTACATTAATCTTAGTTTGGGTTCCGTAAATATACAAATTCCCATGAAATTAATAACCTTTAGATGAATAATCAAACAAGACAAAGTTGCAACTCGAAATGTTTAGTTATTGCAACAACAACAAAAACCAACACAACAAAACAAAATAAAACAAAATAAATAGTGCACTTTCACTATATCAAGCTCAATACGGTTCAAATACAAAATTAAAGTAGGGACCTTTTTCAGTATTCCAAACCAAGCACATTAAACATGAACTAAACTAAAGCCGGCATCTATCAAACTAATGAAGAGGTCCTCAACAACCCACCCTCGCTGCAGGTCTGGTTTCACGTGTCCCACCGATGTTACCGTCCCTCTTGCGAGCTAAACGGACAAACGTACTCACTCAGGTCAGGAGAAGGGCAGTTCCGCAATGGTCAGGACGTGGCGCTGCGCACGAATGGCCCAGCAGGCGCGGTGGGGACGAGACAAAGGCCTGCTGCTGGTGACTTGTTCCAGCGTGAGAACCCCACGTAGCCGGAGGAAGGGGGAGCAAACCCTGGCGGCGGCCCACCCGCTCTCTGGTGTGTCTGATCCCGTACGAGTCTTCTTTTAACAGCTGCGTATGTTCACGGAACTAGCAAACAAGGCTACTATAGCAGCTGCTAGCTTAGCTACCTAGCTGGCTAACGAGTCACGGCGAACTGGAGAAGGACGCAGCAACATCTAACCGACGTCCACTTCACATCCACCGGTATCACACTTACAGCTTACGCCTTCGAATATTGTGCGATTAAACTTGTAAATTATAAAACTGACGTTTGCTACGTTTTCCAACTATCTCCTCTTCACCGGCCTTGAATCTCTCGTCTCCCCGCTTCTCTTCTTCTTCTGCTCCTTCTTCTTCTTTTATAAATGCTATGTAGAGGAATTGAGGCCGCTTATGCAACAAACAGCTGTCAAAGCTGGAAAGGTCCTTTCCCGAGGAGCTTTATTGACAGCTGGCTGCTTATGGCATGATACAGACTTGTACTGTCTCATAAAGAATTTGCTTGACCCACTGAGTTATTTTCCTCTTTATTTGTTGAGCACTTTCCCGGCCGTTGAGTGTTTGTTTTAAAAGTTGTATTTATTTTATGGCGAATGTGAAAATAGTGACAAAGGTAACCTTTCAGTCTCCTATATTGAACTCACGCAGACGGGAACTTGACAGAAAACGAAACAATACATGGGGGTCATCTACCTGAACAACAATGTTGATCATGGTTTCAGTACCAACGTTACACAACATAACAGAACGATAACTACAATTATACCACACTAAATAGGAATCAAATAAACACATAAAACCACATAAAACACTTGCAAAACATTTAATAACATAACTGACCATCTGAACGCAGTGCCTGATGGGTAAAACAGGAGGGCACAATTCTAACGGGGTAGCCTCTTCACTACATTACCCCCTCCAGCGTGTCGCCTGTCCTCAGCCGACAACAAAGTCCCTATAGCGAAGGGGAAGGCACGGGTCCCTGTTCCCCACTGTCCGTCCGGTTGGTAGGGCCTGTGGGTGTAGGAGGGACCGTCCCGGGTCGGCTAAGCTGATCTGCAGGTTCTTCAGCCAAGGGGCGGTAAGGTGCCAAACGGTCCCGGTGCAGAACTACCACCCGCCCCCGGACACACATTTTCACCCGGTACACAACACCCGAAAGCTGCTCCAACACCTCACAGGGCCCCACCCACTGGCTGGCGAGCTTGGGGGAGACTCCTCTCTTCCGAGTTGGGTTGAAGACCCACACCTTCGCTCCTGGGGTAAAGGAGCGGCCCTGTCAACGAGTGTCATACGCCCGCTTTTGTTTGCCGAGCAAACTCGTGTGCCTTGGCCAGACGTTGTTGGAGGTCCCGCAGGTACTCGAAGCCAGATATCTTGGGAAGGTCAGTGCCAGGGGGCGTGCCAAAGGCTAAGTCCACAGGGGTCCGCAGTTCTCTCCCGAACATGAGCGCGGCCGGTGAACACCCAGTACTTTCTTGTATTACCGACCGGTACGGCCACAGGACCAGGGGGAGATGACAGTCCCAGTCTCGCTGGTGCCGTGAGGTGACAATAGCAAGTTGTGTTGTGAGCGTACGATTGAACCTCTCCACCAGTCTGTCGCTCTGGAGGTGGAGGGTCGTTGTCCTGGTCTTCTTCACCCCCATGCGTTGACACACCTCAGCGAACACCTGTGCCTCGAAGTTCCGCCCCTGACCGACAGAACATCTCACACACCAGCCACTCGGCTGTAGTGGCAGCGCTCTGGTCTGGGACCGCATACGCCTCAGGCCATTTGGTAAAGTAGTCCATGGCCATAAGGACGTAGCGGTTTCCATTGTCTGTGGTGGGAAATGGGCCAAGAAGGTCAACACCGACCCGCTCCATGGGGCCCCCCACCTGGTATTATTGTAGAGGGGCATGAGAGCGTCTGGTTGGTCCTTTCTTGGTGGTGCAGGCATCACAACAGTGCACAAAAAGTTCAGTGTCATACCTGCATCCGGCCCAGTAGAACCGTTAGCGCAGTTTGTTCAGCGTCTTGGCCACCCCATAGTGACCCGCCCCCACCGAGCCGTGGGCCACCCGTAGCACTCGTTGACGCTAGTCCTTGGGCACCAATAACTGCCACACACTTCTTCCCCGGCCCGGCGCTTGCCAGACCCGGTACTACAGTCCAAGGTGGCCCACTGGGAAAAGTAGGCCTTGGTCTCCACTGACATGGCAGAGACAGCTTGCCAGTGGGGGCGTGCCTTGGTGTCGACCCACTATCCTGTGCTGCTTGCCACTCCTGGTTGTCAATTGCCATCAGCCACGCCTCCTCTGGCTCAACCTGCCACATGGTGGACACTTGGAGGATTGCTTTGTCTTGCTCCTCTTGGCACTCACAGTGTCTGCAGTCCTTGCAGGGATGACGGGAGAGGGCAACTGCATTGCTGTGCAGGTGCCCGGCTCGGTGCTGGGTCTCGAAAACGTAGCTCTGCAGCTCCTCAATCCACCTAGCCACGTGGCCTTCGGGCTCCTTAAAGCTGAGCAGCCAGATCAGGGCCGCATGATCCGTCTGCAGGAGAAAGGCCTGGCCACAGAGATAGGGGCGAAAATGATCGAACACCGCGACTACCGCCAGGAGCTCGCATCGTGTAACGCAGTAATTGCGTTCGGGGCAGCTCAAGGCACGACTGTAGTAGGCCACCACTCTCTCTCTCCCAGCAAACCTCCTTAGACAAGACGGCCCCCAGCCCCACATCTCTGGCGTCTGTGTCCACAATGAAGCGGCACTTAGAATCAGGAAGGGACAGGATGGGTGCAGTGATCAAGGCGGTGCGGAGCCGCGCAAAGGCGGCTGCACAGTTGTCGATCCAGTTGAACTCCCGTCCCTTCTCGGTGAGACGTTGTAGGGGACTGACAATGGAGGCAAAGTTGCGGACAAAACGTCGGAAGTAGGAGACGAGCCTCGTGAAGCTGCGCACCTCGCTGACGTTTCGCGGAACTGACCATTTCTCCTCCACCTTAGTAGGATCAGGGGCCATGCCCTCTGTCCCCACCACATGCCCCAAAAACTTGGTCTCACGTCAAAGGAGGTTGCATTTCTTGGGGTGCAGGCGCAGACCCGCCCCCTGAATGGCTTGGAAGACCTGACGGATGTTCTCTAGGGCCAGCTCGAAGTCAGCGGCATGAACCAGAAGGTCATCAAGGTAAACCACGCACCGGTTGTGGGGGATGTTAGCCAGCACCCTCTCCATTAGTCTCTCGAACGTGGCGGGGGCATTGCAGAGACCAAAGGGCATCACGCGAAACTGCCAGAGTCCCTGGCCGATGGTGAAGGCTGTCTTGGGTCTGGCTTCTGGTGCCAGCTCCACCTGCCAGTAACCGCTCCGTATGTCAAGTGAGCTGAACCACTGCGACCCTGCGATGTGGTCCAGAGCGTCGTCAATGCAGTGCAAGGGGTAGGAGTCCTTACAAGTTGCATTATTCAGTTGACGAAAGTCCAGACAGAACCTCCAGGTGTCATCCTTCTTTTTGGCCAGGATGGCAGGGGCGGCCCAAGGGCGGTTGGATGGCTCTATCATCCCGGCCGCAGCCATCTCTAGACTCATCCTCTCTGCAGCTTCACGCTTGGCAAGCGCTAACCAGTAGGGTCGCAGTCTAATGGGCAGAGTTGTGCCAGTGTCAATTGTTTGCTGCACCAGGTTGGTCTGGATGCACTCCTCCTCGTGTGCAGCGAAAATCTCAGTGAACTGTTGGAGCAGGTCTCTCAGCTGTTGGCTCTGCTGAGGGTCCAGCCCTTCACTGCTCCGCTGATACAGATCCTGGATGGTGGCAACAGTGTCCGATGAGGGTGTCTGAGGAATGGTAGCCTCAAAAGGGGTTGTCGTCATTGCTGGTGGGCCGGGCAGTGTCGTCATCACCTTGGGTGGCAGTGGTGGTGACAGTGGGGGTGGGGGTGGGGGCGGCGGCGGCGTGGTGACAGGTGGAGTTGGCTGGATGTGGATACATCCCACCTTCCCTGGCCCTCCGGCACCGTCCAGAGAGGTCTCTGTGCCGAGGTGAATGGCATTACTCGACACATTGACCAGAGCCCCCCAGCGAGTCAGCAAGTCCAGCCCGATGAAGCAGGGTCTTGTATTTCAGCCAACCAAAACTCGTGGTTGGCTGCGGCTTTCCCTGCCTGCACCTGCAGTGCTCTCTTCCCCAGCATGCTGGTTAGTTCCCCAGTCACAGTTCTGATTTTACAGGTGGTGGGCCTCCACTCTGTCTCTGGCAGCACCCCTGGATGCACAATGGAGATGGTGGACCCTTTGTCCACAATGGCCCAGTAGTGGTGTCCATCAATGGAGCAGCAAAGATAGAGACCGTGTGCGTGGCCCACTCTGCCGATCTGGGAAGAGTTCTCAATGGGGGATATGGTCGGTTGGCTGGGTGGCAGTCTCACTGCGGTTACACCCCACTCTAGTTTTCCGACTGGGGAGCGCTTCCGATGGAGGGAACCGTCGCAGCCGGGAGGCAAAGCCTGTATCTCCCACTCCACATCCCCAAGCTGTCCACCGAAGTCACTGCCATATATACAGTGCTGCTTGAAAGTTTGTGAACCCTCCAGACATGGTCACTGTTTTTGTAAAAAACATTAAAATAAGCTTATTACACATACATCCAAATCCCAATTTGTAAAGCACACCTTCCAAATAATGGACACACACACACAAAGAGATATATTTTCATTATTTAATTCAACAAAGGTAGTTTATTTCACAAAAACTGAAAATTTAACATGTGCAAAAGTATGTGAACCCTTGTATTAGTAGCTTGTGGCTCCTCCTTTTGCAGCCATTACTTCAACCAAACGTCTTCTGTAACCACTAACCAGTCTCTTGCATCTGCTTATGGGGCTTTTTGCCCACTCCTCCTTGCAGAACTCAGCCAGTTGTGAGAGGTTGGAGGGACATCTGGTATGTACCAACTTCTTCAGGTCTCACCACAACATTTCAATTGGATTAAGATCCGGACTTTGACTGGGCCTATACAGAGTACGAATCCTCTTTCTCTGAAGCCGTTCCTTTGTAGTTTTGCTGGAATGCTTTGGGTCATTGTCTTGTTGCATAATCCATTTTCGTCCCAGCTTCAACTCCCTGACTGATGGCAGGAGATTCTGGTCAAGAATTTGTTGATATGCCGGAGAATTCATGGTTCCTTGGATAATATGGAGTCGTCCAGGTCCAGAAGCAGAAAAGCAGCCCCAGACCTTCACATTTCCACCACCATGCTTCACTGTTGGGAGGAGGTTCTTATGCAGTGTTGGCTTTTCTCCAAACATGTTGGTTTTGATTGTGACCAAATAATTCTATTTTGGACTCGTCTGTCCAGAGAATGGACTTCCAGAAGGTCTCTGGTTTGTCCAAGTGCTCTCTGGCAAAGTTGAAATGGGCAGCTTTGTTCTTTTTTGAGAGCAGAGGCTTCCTTCTAGCAACCCTCCCATGAATGTCATGGCTATTCAATTTCCGTCTGATTGTAGACGCATGCACATTTGTCCCAGATGCTACCAGAGAGCTCTGCAACTCTCTAGAGGTGATGTGTGGGTTGGCCTTTACCTGATTTATTATTTTTCTGGTGCTTCTGGGTGATATTTTTGATGGGCGTCCACTTCTAGGCAGAGTTGCTGTCATGTTGAAGGCCCTACATTTGTAAATTATTTGTCTTACAGTAGATGGATGGAGCTGGAATCTTTTGGAGATGGTCTTATATCCCTCCCCAGACTGATGGGCTGTCACTACCTTCTTCTTCATGTCCTCGGATATCTCCTTTGCTCTCGGCATTGTTGATTTGTATGGGACCACAGTGGTTTGGTTGGTTTCCTCTGTCTTTTAATTAGTGCAGGCCAAACCCTTTCCCAAGGATGTCTCATTTCATTGGCCTGCTTAAATGATTAATTAAGCACCCAAATGTGTTTCACCTCAGTCTGTTACCTGCTTGACTTAACCAGTGCAGCTGGGGGTTCACTTACTTTTGCACATACACTAATTCCATGTTTCATGTAGTTTTTGGGCTACTTAAACAAGTCCCACTAAACAAGTACATGCAACTGATAAACATATATCTGACATTTCATACATAAAAACTGGGGATGATAGAATAAGAAAATCATGGTAAAACAACAGAAACATCTAAACTGCTCAAGGGGATCACATACTTTCAAGCAGCACTGTATATATCAACACAGATACAGGAGAAAAGGTTTTAATACATTGCAGTACAGCCGTTTCGTTCGTCGCGCACTCGCCAGCTGCTAATGAGTGCGCGACGCACGAAACGGGGCTGTACTGCAATGTATTAAAACCTTTTCTCCTGTATTTGTGTTGATATTCCGCTCCTCATTGTGTGTGTGTGTGTGTGTGTGTGTGTGTGTGTGTGTGTGTGTGTGTGTGTGTGTGTGTGTGTGTGTGTGTCACGTCCCTCGGTCCGATGAGGGTGCAACAATTAGTGTACTGGGTAACATTGAGGTGAAGGTGCAACACATGAGACATAAACGTTTATATATAATAAAATATAAATATTTATTAGCACCATGACAGGACAAGGGAACCGAACGGTTGCCAAAACAATACACTACTAACAAAAGTAACCCCCCCCCCCCCGACAGTGCTGAAAAGCACCAAGCCTAAAGACAAAAAGTGGCAGCCACTGCTAACCTAGTGTGTCTAACAGAGGTAAGCTACGTGATGGGGGGTTTGCTCATGGGCATCTTACCTTGACCCCCTTGCCCAAGAGAACTAAACAAATTAAAGGCTAAACACAACTCAAAATACTCAAGATTTAAACAATGCAAAACTTAAATGAAAACGGGCCAGACATTACAAACACAAAGTAGCTACAGAGACAAAGACATAAACACAAAGTAGCTACAACACACAAAAGAAAATCACACAAACTAAACCAGCTGGCCGGGGACCTGAAGACACGTGGGGGGGGGGGGGTTTACATGGGACACTGGACAGCTGATGGAACTGGACGATTTGTTGCCCGGTTGGTGAGGTGAGGAGGAGCACCTGGAGGATACCTGGTTGTAGAGTCAGAGGGAGGGTTAGATACAGGAGGCAACACAACACACAACTATACGGACACGGACACACCCGTGGCCGTAACAGTCGGCCCTGTGTGATGGCCTGGCGGCCTGTCCAGGGTGTCTCCCCGTCTGCCGCCCAATGACTGCTGGGATAGACTCCAGCATCCCCGTGACCCTGAGAGCAGGATAAACGGTTTGGATAATGGATGGATGGATGGAAGATATAAAACAACCCAGATATACACTAATATAAACATTTTATTAGGAGTGTTTGCTGTTTGGAGATCAGTAAAGCTTAGACAGGTAGCACATCTCTTCATCATGCCTATATCTCTTGATAATCACACCTTGGTGCTTCTTCTTGAACTGTGTAGTGTTTGTACGTTGTTTGAGTTCCATGCTCACACTGCTCCACAACTTTACCCCACAGATAGAAATGCCCATGCTCTTCAAAGCTGTACAAACAATAATGTCTTGAAGTTTAATTTCCCTCTCAAATTATATTCCCCTTCTCTATCTGAGAATATTTGTTGTACATTGCTCGGTAGTAGATTGTTTCTTACTTTGAACATTATTTGTGTTGTGTTAAATTCTACTAAATCCCTGAACTTCAAGGCACTTGACTTTAAAAATAGCTTGTTGGTGTGTTCATGATATCCTACATTATTAACTGTCCTTATGGCTCTTTTTTGTAGTGTACATAATGGTTGTAGGTTGGTGTTGTAGGTGTTACCCCATACCTCCACACAGTAGATCAGGTATGGTAAAATAAATGAACAATACAGAGTGTACAATGACTTATGATCCAGAATGTGTCTTGCTTTTCTCATGACTGCAATGCTCCTTGCCAGCTTTGCTCACACATATGTTACGTGAGGTTTCCAGCAGATGTTGTGGTCTAGTATCACACCTAGACATTTATTTTCATATACTCTTTCTTGCTGGACATTGTCTATCACTACTGTTACTGTGGTGTTTATTTTATAATTTCCAAACAACATAAATACATAATGTAGAGCAAAATATAAAGTTTCTTATAGTCCCAATATGGCAACCATTTAGTTGAATATTAATAAGATGTAAATACGGATAAGATTAGAATATTTTTAGATATTTCTTCATAAATAGATTTATTTAGATACTCTCAATAGAATGCTATTTTCCCTCCACTTTTCTACTTTTACACTTATTCAAAGGGTGTTTTTGAGTTTCATCAGGAAACAGTGGTTGAAGTTTTTAGTGAGTTGAGGTTGTGTCATCTGGTGGATCATCTCTTAACTGTTCAGGGACAGAGAGGGTTTTTGTACAGGTCTACCAGTGGTTTGTGTTACTGTGTGCCTCGGGCACAATAATACACAGCTGAGTCTTCAGGCTGCATATTCTGTCCTGTTAGAGTCGCTGTCTTACTGGAAGCTGCTAAAGAGATACTGAACTTGTTTTTTAGTGACTCTTTGTAGGATGTGCCCCCAGTATATATATATCCAATCCACTCCAGTCCTTTTCCTGCAGGCTGTCTGATCCAGCCTGTCCAGTAGCTACTAACAGAATAAGAGACCTGACAGGTGATGGTCAGTGGTTGTCCTGGCTGGACAGTCAGAGACGCTGGTTGATTCAACTGCTCGCTGTTCACACCTGTAGAAGAGAGAGAAAAAAGTTGAAAACTCAACTTTGTGCCTCAGTGCAGAAAGGATAAACAGAAGAAGCTTTGTGGTCCTGAATGTTTCTCCCTCAAAGAGACTCACAGGATCCAGCTGCCAGCAGCAGCAGCAGCAGAGCTACAGACAACATGATTTGTGTTGAAGTTGAACTGCTGGGAGCTGCTCTTCTTCTGGTCCAACTAAGAGCCTGGTATGAACTTCTTATAGTGGACTAACAAGGAAGTATACTTTGCATAGAAAATCACCCCGCGACAATAATGTATTCAAAGAACATGGAGTACTTATTTACAAATATTAACAGATTGCTATTGCCGTAGTTTATGATTAATCAATAAACACGTTTAAGAGAGGGTCATAATCATTCAAATGGTTTTGTCCTGGTTTTGGAGTATATCCAGTATTGTGAACTATGGAGTCCAGTTTCACAAACAAAGTGTCCAAATTGTCTGCATTTAACAGCAAACCTTACATTTCTTTCTGAAGGTAGATGTGGACAGTATGCTAGTTGGTTAATTAAGATGAATATGGAAGTGCTCCTTTTGGTTTCATCAAATCTTTGATTTCAGTGAAAATTTCAGTGTCGTGATCATTTCATTTCGACCTTGAGAAAGTCAGTGGGAAGGTTTACTTTGTAGGTGGAGGACATTGGGGCTGTTTTGGTGCATTTGTCTCAGACAATAACAAGTCTGATTCATTTAGATAACTTAAAGGTGGAAGTCCTGACCAGCATGGTAAAAGAACAGGTTTTAAAGTGTTTTTGTTTATCTTCTACTGGATTATATATTGCAGTAAATCCTATACACTAATGGGTCACTCAGATGTACTCAGCAACTTGTACACAAAAGATAAGATCAGATTTGTGTCACAAATTGGCTGCTTCTTTGCTTATTGTTGTTCTTGGTTTTCATACAATATTGCTTACAGTTATATAAAAAAAACACAAGAAAATATTAGAGCATTAGAAATTAGAATTGTACGACACTAACTTTGTCATGGCCCAAAATTAGACAATCTAAAATGTTAATGTAAGCACACTTTAAGGATAATTTAAGTTAATGGTATTAATGATTAAAACCAAATTATGACTTACACGAGCTTCAACTGGCTCTTTCAGTCGCCCTCTCTTTATAAATTAAACCAACAATGTGTGTGTGTGTGTGTGTGTGTGTGTGTGTGTGTGTGTTGGGGGCTTGGTGCCCCCTACAGGTCTCAAAGGTGTTTTTGTTCAGCCCTTCCACTCCCTACCAATACTGTAGCACTCTGCCACAGTCATACACAGCAGAATCTTCTGGCTTTAATTTGGACATTTCCAGATGTGCCCTGCTGTTGCTGTCACCTCTGGTAACTCCCATGAGCCCTTGCATTTTACTGCCATAAAGATTTCCACTGGCATCTGAACATCTATGCCCTATCCTTTCCAGCGCTCCCCGTGTTGGTTGTCTTATCCAAAACATAACACAACAGTTAAACGTAAAGCCACTTCCTCTACAGCCGGGCTCCCCATGTAGTTTTCCCCAAGGATCAAATGATGTCATGCACACCAAGCCAAGGACCACAACACAAGTTGTTTTATGTGCAGTCAGTGACGTGCGGTCAGGGGAGTGCCTATCCTGTGATAATTAAATCAAAATAACCATACAACAAATTCATAACATATCAAGATCTCACTCTAGTTACAAGTATGGTGTGTTATAACGTATTGTAATGATATATTTATGTGCTTGTCCTTTTTAAGTTCTTAAAGGAGAAGAGGGTGGTGAGAATCCCCAACACCCAGTGACTTGATCATGAGCTTGTTTGCGATAAACCGCAGCATGTCTGTAAATCTCCACCCTCAGAGAGTATTATGTGTCTCTGTACAAATGCAGAGCAACGCCATAACAAAATGCCTGAATTTATTGCTGCGAATTTGAAATTACTCCCTCTTATTCATATTATAGGAATTACTGAAGTTAAGTCCAAAAATCAGAAGCACAGAATGAGCCCAGCAGAATTTAATTTGGATGATATATAGAACGTTATAATTTATTTTCAAGGAATATAGACAAAGATAGAGGTAGAGGTTTACTGCTTTATATTCATAAATCATTAGAAGTTAAAGAAATTGCATTAGCAACAGAGTTTGAAGAGAATTTTTTGGTGGAGATCAAATGCAATAACCAAGAGTTTTTGATGGTGGATTTAATTTATAGGTCTGATAGTGGTACAGAAACTAACAATAATAATCTTTTGGTTCTAATGGAAGAGGTGTCAACTAGAAAGTACTTACATAAATTAATTAAGGGTGATTTTATTTTGACAAATATAGACTGGAATTTTAATGATGCAAAGGGGGATAATCTCACATCACTAGATAATGGGTTTCTGGACTGTATTCAGAATGCATTGCTGTTTCAACATGTGCAAGAACCAACAAGGTGGCGAGGTGATGACACAACACATGTGTTGGATCTTATAGTTAGTTACAAATGAGGATAAAATGATAGATAACATTCAGTATTTAGGCCCTTTAGGTAAAAGTGATCATTGTGTCATAATGTTTAAGGTCATTTGTTACACAAAAACGGTGAGAAATGAAACAACAAGAAAAAATTACAACAAGGGGAATTTTGAGGAAGCACGTAGAGATTTGGAAATCTTTGACTGGACTGAAAACCAGGTCCCAGAATAAAAAGCATAAATTCCCCTTGGACGGTATTGCAAAAGGGAAAGTTGTAGAAAAAAATATTCTTGCGAGAAAGGCAATAAAAAGTAAAAAACCAGAGGTACAACATCAATATTGAAGAATTAGAAAGTTTGTGAGAACAAGAACACGTTATTTAAGAAAGTTATACGAAGAAGACTTAGCAAGACAATCTAAACTGAAATCAAAGGTTATCTGGAATTATATTAATAAGAGGACAAAAATTAAGACGTCAGTAGGAGATTTATATAGTAATCAGAAGGATAAGAACTCCCCAAAAACAGACAGATACTGAAAAAGCAGAAATACTGTCAGATTATTTCAGTAGTGTATTGGTGATCGAACCTGTATTTGTGATTACCTGAGTTGCCAAGATTGGAAGTTCAGCAAACAGAATGTTTTATAATAACTTTTTAAGATATAAAACGGCTTCTACATGATATTAACGTCTACAAATCACCACGTCCAGATGTGCTACATCCTAGTATCTTAAAGGAATTGATTAGTGTGATTACTGAACCTCTAACAATGCTGCATAATAAATCATTAGAAGAATCAACTTTACCCTGTGATTGGAAAGAGGCACATATCAGTGCAATTTTCAAAAAAGGAAACAAGTCACTCCCAGGAAATTACAGGCCAGTTAGTCTGACATCTGTAGCATGTAAGACAATGGAAAAACTAATCAGGACATAGTATATTGTTGACCAAATGAAGTCTAACAGACTATTTAGTAACAAGCAGTATGGGTTTTTATCTGGAAGATCGACTACACTTCAGCTTCTTACCGTTCTTGATAAGTGGTCAGCAGCTTTGGATAGAGGGGAATCAGCTGATTGCATATACTGTATGGGCTTTCAAAAAGCTTTTGATAAAGTTACTCATAAAAGACTGCTGTCAAAATTCAAATCTTATGGCATAGACGACAGAGATACAGGATTATTTTACATAATAGGAAACAGCAGGTGGTGGTAAATGGGGCCACTTCAAAATGGAAACCAGTGACCTCTGGAGTTCCACAAGGTTCTGTGTTGGGCCCTGTACTCTTTGTTGTCTATGTAAATGTAACCCACATGATTACATGTACCCTGTG
Organism: Lampris incognitus; assembly: GCF_029633865.1. Classification (NCBI taxonomy): domain Eukaryota; kingdom Metazoa; phylum Chordata; class Actinopteri; order Lampriformes; family Lampridae; genus Lampris; species Lampris incognitus. Next base: position 61,966,717 of record NC_079215.1, read on the forward strand.
ACATATGTAAGTTCCACTAGTAGCCTCTAGGAGGCACACGAGCTACAGAGTTTAAACCATAACAAACAACCGTCAACAATAGAGAAGAGAGAATGAATCTGACGAGAGAAAGACTGGAAGAGAAGAGAAATACGGATATTTTGAAATACAGACAACTTTGGCTATGGATACTTTAAGTATTGATATTTGAACTACGGATATTTGAACTATAGGACATTTGAGCTACGACATAAAGATCCCTCCCACGAAGCTTCCTTGGTGAGCCGCTAGCCAAAGCTAAAAGTAAACAGCTTTCTGTGTTCCATGTAATCATAGCCATTTACGTAGGATATCTTGATTTTATCCAAAGACAGATGATCTCCTGTTGAAGGAAGAAGGAAGACTCTTGTCTCTTGTGTTTTGTACGCTGCTGGAATCCTGGTGAGCTAAGAGTTTAAAATCTTGAAATCTAAAGACTGACAATTTTCGATTGGTTGCTAAGCTAAGCTAACCCAGCTAAAATGTATATCTATGATCCTTAGCAGTTTCCCATATGATTCAGAGCTTTAAAACCAGTCAGGACACCCGATCCATCGGGTTTATTTGATGTAGGAATGTTAGACGTTTTAATATAATAATATGCTTGTTGCCACTAGCCACCGAGCCAACTCGGGCTACATGGCATCCATAGAAACCATAGCAGCCAGCTGGACGTGAATTCACGTTGATAGTGCCGTCTGACCGTCATGCAGCCTGGCTGCGATGACATTGTTTTTAACTGTTCTTACAGCAATAGGCTGTTGTCATTCAACTGCATATTAGTGATATGTAGGAAATGATTTAATTCTGAGAATTGACTCTAGATTTGTGTATTTTTATTTTGTTTGTAATTGTTTGATAGAGAATGCAATTAATAAGGAATCTGTACAATTTTGTGCAGACTGTTTTTTTTTAGTACCCTGAACAATCCCCCCTTGCTACACCTTTTGGAACCCTTGGATACCCCCTTTGGATTGCCCCCATCATCGCCCTGGATTTGGATTCATCATCATCGCCCTCTACATTAACTTGTCCCTGTGATTGTGGTAGGATCTGGACATTGCACCTTGCACAAATTGGAAGACTGAATCATTCCCCCTTTTCTTTTCTTTATTATTTTCTTTGAGTGTACTCATACTTTATTTTGGATTATTTTGTTTAATTTGTTAGTGTAGAATATGGCTGCATAAGTAATATATTAGAAGGGTATAAAATAGAATATAGATAGATATAGACAATAAATAGAATATTAGGAAGAACTTTTAAAAAGTATAATATAGTAATATATATATATAACACATCTCATTTAGTATTGATATTGAAATAACTTGACTTTGAGCTGTTGAAATAAATTGTTTTTTATTGTAAACTATACCCACGAGTGTGTGTGTTGTCTTTGGGGTGAGTACTAGAATCTGGTCTAGAAAAAAACCTACACCAATCTCCACTGAACTTAGACATTAGACGGTAAACTGTCCCTGCGCAAGCATAGGCCCATTCCCCTGTTGTGCAGGTTACATAAATTATTTACCAAGTGTGATACAATCTGATTCATACATTTTTGCGGACGATACAAAAATATTTAGAATAATTAATAAGGACGCTGCTACAGCCCATCTTCAAGCAGACCTCCATAGCACGAGCAACGGGTGAAATAGGTGGCTACTGATGTATTCAAAGAATATGGAGTACTTATTTACAAATATTAACAGATTGCAATTGCCGTATTTTATGCTTAATCATTAAACACGTTTAAGAGAGGGTCATAATCATTCAAATGGTGATGTCCTGGTTTTGGAGTATATCCAGTATTGTGAACTATGGAGTCTAGTTTCACAAACAAAGTGTCCAAATTGTCTGCATTTAACAGCAAACCTTACATTTCTTTCTGAGGGTAGATGTGGACAGTATGCTAGTTGGTTAATTAAGATGAATATGGAAGTGCTCCTTTTGGTTTCATCAAATTTTTGATTTCAGTGAAAATTTCAGCGTCGTGATCATTTCATTTCCGACCTTGAGAAAGTCAGTGGGAAGGTTTACTTTGTAGGTGGAGGACATTTGGGCTGTTTTGGTACATTTGTCTCAGACAATAACAAGTCTGATTCATTCAGATAACTTAAAGGTGCAAGTCCTGACCAGCATGGTAAAAGAACAGGTTTTAAAGTGTTTTTGTTTATCTTCTACTGGATTATATATTGCAGTAAATCCTATACACTAATCAGTCACTCAGATGTACTCAGCAACTTGTACACAAAAGATAAGATCAGATTTGTGTCAAATTGTCTGCCTCTTTGCTTATTGTTATTCTTGGTTTTCATACAATATTGCTTACAGTTATAAAAAAACTAATACAAAAGAAAATATTAGAGCATTAGAAATTAGAATTGTACTACATTAACTTTGCCATGGCCCAAAATTAGACAATCTAACATTTTAATTTAAGCATACTTTAAGCATAATTTAAGGTAATGGCATTCATAATTAAAACCAAATTACGACTTACACGAGCTTCAACTGGCTCTTTCAGTCGCCCTCTCTTTATAAATTAAACCACCGATGAGTTTGTGTGTGTGTGTGTGTGTGTGTGTTTGTGTGTGTGTGTGTGTGTGTGTATGTGTGTGTGTTGGGGGATTGGTGCCCCCTATAGGTCTCAGGTATTTTTGTTCAGCCCTTCCACTCACTAGTACCACCACAGTATTGGTATTGTGTGGAAGGGCTGAACAAAAATACAGGGCGGTACAGTGGGACAACACTTGACTTAAAAGTATGTCCACCTCCAGCAATGACTGTCATGCGACACAGTCTGCAGAGTATAGTTTTCTGTTTGGTGTTGGGTTTTTTAAGTCCAGACCATGTCCACACAATAGAAGTTGCAACCCTTTTAGTAACAAATTCATCTCCCCCATCTTGGGTTGGTTTGGATGCCTCCACTTGTTCTGTATTTGTAATTTCACTCACCTCCATGTTTCCTCGTCACGTCATCTACTTCGTCTTTATCATCTTAACTTTTATGGCGGTTGGGGAAGGCCCAAGATGGCATCGTGGGAACATCTCTATTTGGTAGCTCTACAAAAATGTGCATTAATCTCTGCAACAGACATGTTACAATCTACTAGGTCAAGTCCAAGTACTTAACAATCAACGTTAACTACTTTTACCCTATCAAAGCCCTATCAAAGTTTGGTTTCGTGGACTTCTTTTGTAAAACTATCAAACTCTTTATAATAACGGTAGTAGCTCAATTAAGTTAAAATATAGTACTTCTCCAAGTTCAACCTTTATCGCGGAGTTAGACAAGGTTGTCCCATTTCCCCTTATCGCTTTTTGATCACTGCACAACTTCTTGCTACTTACAGTTTCAACAGTGATTTGCAGGGTGTAGTGGTTGCGTACAAACAGGTCTTCATCAGTCAGCTGGCAGACGATACAGCCCTCTTCTTAAAAGATGCTACTCAAATTCCTCGTGCTTTGGACCTTATTAAGAATTTTCCAGTGCTTCCGGTTTATATTTAAATATGAACAAATGTGAATTAATGCCTACCAAGACATATGAAATGTCATCTGTATGTGGTATTCCAATTAAGAATCAAGTTACATATTTGGGTGTAAATATTAAAATAGATGAATCTGTAAGATGTTCTTTGAATTTTGAGCAAGTCATTGAAAGGCCAGGCAAAGAATGTAATATATGGTTACAGAGAGAGCTATCATTAAGAGGGAGACGTCTTCTCTCAAAAGCTGAAGGCATTTCAAGACTAACTATGTCTCTTTCCTTCCCTGTTGAGAATTCAACTGCAAAAAATATTGATAACCTTTTGTTTGAATAACAAGACAGATTTTGTAAAAAGAACTTTTATTATGAATACTACTGATTGTGGAGGATTAAACATTTTGGATTTTACAACATTAAACAATACATTTAAGAGTAATTATATAAGACAGTTGGTGAAAAACACCGCTCCCTTATGGAATTTCATCCCTAATTATATTTTTTTCTATAATAGGTGGCCTGAAATTTCTTCTACAATGCAATTATGATATTCTTAAAATACCCGTAAAATTATCAAACTTTCATAAGCAATCTGTTGGCTTGGTCTCTCCTACATAAACACAACTTTACTCCTCGTAAATACTTTATATGGAACAACAGGAATATCGTTTATAAAAATCACTCATTATTCTTTGGAAACTGGTTTAACAATGATATTAGGTTGGTGGGTGAACTGCTTAACTCAGAAGGTCACTTGCTGAATTACTCTGAATTTTTATCAAAATTTAAAATCCCAGTACCTGCAAAGGAGTATGCAGTTGTTTTTGATGCCATTCCTTCCGGTGCTCTGATGCTGATAAGAGACTCAAAATTAAGTGTTTCTGTTGTTCCCTCTATAGAGCTGGATGGATCTGTAATCAGTAAACTGTGTTTCATATTATCGTAAAAGTAGAAATAGATGTGTTAGAGCTTCATTCCAAAGAGATATAGTATCAATACCTTATGTAAAATATTTCTAGGAAAAATTTGTGGAGAACATTCCTTGGAAAAGAGTTTGGACTTTACCTCTCAAATACCTGTTAACTCATAAAGTGAGAGAAATCACGTTTAAACTAACTCATAGATTCTACCCTGCTAAATTATATCTTAAAAGGCTTAAAAATGATGTTGATATTGGTTGCTCGTTTTGTGTTACTATGCCTGAAACTGCTCTGCATCTGTTTTGGTATTGTACACATACTAAAAAGTTTTGGTCTGACGTCCTTTATTTTATTCAAATACACATTATTGCTGATCTTTCCTTTACCTTTACCTCTCTGAGCATCACATATTGCGGCGGATGTGTTCAATTTAAAGTCAGGTGAAAGCCTGGTGCGTCTCACACAGACGCTAAGGGTGCGTCGTGCGTCAGTATCAGACGCCAAACATTTCCCATGACGTCAGCATCCTTCTTCTCGTAACTGGCTACATCTTGGACCCTGGCTGGTCTACAAGGGACTCGGAGGAGGTCTGGCCCCTAGACGTGCAGTACGCAGGCCCGCCGGGGTGTGTGGAGATTCCCTGATGCCCACCACCCAGCCCCCAGCTATGGGGTAAATAGTGCCACCTAGTGGATACCTCGGGTCTGTGGGGGTAAACCCCTACACAACATCAACGTCTACACTGCTGTGGTTTTTTGTTTTTCTTGCCCTTTTGTGAGTGTTTAAGTGGGAGAGTACTGCTGCCGCCGTGTGTGGCTGCTGCTTCTCCCTCTCGTAGCCCCCCTTCCCCTCCACCCCTGTATGTCTGTTGTGTTTATCTGTTGTCTTCTTTCACCCCGTTTACTGTAAAGCCACTTTGAGTGTTAGAGAAGCGCTATAGAAGTTTAACTTAGTGGTATTATTATTAAAATATAAAGTTTCTTATAGTCCTAATATGGCACCCATTTATTTGGAGAAGAATGAGATGTGAATTTAGATAAGATTTGTAAACCTTTATATATTTCTTCATAAATAGGTTTATTTAGGTACTCTCAGTAGAATGCTATTTTCCCTCCACTTTTTTACTTTTACATTTATTCAAAGGGTGTTTTTGTGTTTCATCAGGAAACAGTGGTTGAAGTTTTTAGTGAGTTGAGGTTGTGTCATCTGGTGGATCATCTCTTAACTGTTCAGGGACAGAGAGGGTTTTTGTACAGGTCTACCAGTGGTTTGTGTTACTGTGTGTCTCTGGCACAATAATACACACCTGAGTCTTCAGGCTGCATATTCTGTCCTGTTAGAGTCGCTGTCTTACTGGAAGCTTCTAAAGAGATACTGAACTTGTTTTTTAGTGACTCTTTGTAGTATGTGGCCCCAGTAGATATCCATCCAATCCACTCCAGTCCTTTTCCTGCAGGCTGTCTGATCCAGGCTGTGTAATAGCTATCAACAGAATAAGAGACCTGACAGGTGATGGTCAGTGGTTGTCCCTGCTGGACAGTCAGAGACGCTGGTTGATTCAACTGCTGACTGTTCACACCTGTAGAAGAGAGAGAAAAAAGTTGAAAACTCAACTTTGTACCTCAGTACAGAAAGGATAAACAGAAGAAGCTTTGTGGTCCTGAATGTTTCTCCCTCAAAGAGACTCACAGGATCCAGCTGCCAGCAGCAGCAGCAGCAGAGCTACAGACAACATGATTTGTGTTGAAGTTGAACTGCTGGGAGCTGCTCTTCTTCTGGTCCAACTAAGAGCCTGGTATGAACTTCTTATAGTGGACTAACAAGGAAGTATACTTTGCATAGAATAGGACACCTACATACTAAAGTGTTCCAGGAATAGTCACTAGTCTTATGTAAATATGAATAGAGCTTGATTGCTTGTTTTCTAATAATCTTCCCTGAACACACACAGCAAAACCTTACATTTCTTTCTCAAGATAGATTTGAATAACAACTTGGTGACCTGACACAAATACAGAAGTGGACATGTTCTTTGTGCCAGTCTTAGATTTCAGTGAAAGACTGGATTGCTGGATCATTTTAATTCCAGCTTGAGAAAGTGAATGTGAAGGATTACTTTGTATGTGGAGTACATTTGGGCTGTTTTGATGTGTCCGTCTTGCACAATAAAACACCTGCTTCACTCAAATAACTGACAGGTGGATGTCCTGAGCAGCAAAGCAGAGGAACTACAAGGGTTTTGTACTGTATATACCAACTAGTAAAATGCTCCACACAAATACATAACTCATGTGTACTTAGTATTGTTACATAAATGATGAGCTCAGGTGTTGCTGATCAACGAGACTCTTTTTAGTCATCTTTATTGTTCTTGCCTTCATGCAATAGTACCAGCACTTATTTTACTTTGGTCCCTTTTAGCCCATGGTGTTATCGACAGTTATTTTCTGCTATTTTCTAGTGTACTTCTCTTCTCCAGCAAATATTCATATTCACCCAAATTAATGTTGACAGCAGGTGTTCCCTTCACAGTAAATACTATGTGTTAAGTCCCCTTTGCTAACATTACTGACTGACATCTTACTTCCTCAAAAAGTTGTCTTAGTGTCATGTGGGACATATTCCTCCCCACTACTGTCTGAGTGTACAGCAACAAAAAGACACAACACCCCATGCTATTTACAGTAACTTGAGACATTACCCATCTTTAATGCTCAGTATCATGTTTCTGCTTTGGCTGCTTCTGTCCACTGCTTGTATGTATTCTAAGAGGGGTTTATGCTCCATGGTTGGTGGATATAATGCTTCCACTATTGTGTACAGTAAGTGGATATATATATACACACACAGAGAGAGAGAGAGATCCTTTCTTCGTTAAAAAAAAATCATTGGTATCCAGTAAATATTCCTAACAGACATACTAACATATCTGATGCATTAATATCTCAGTTGGGTATTTATCTTGACAGAATATAAAGTTTAAAAACCAGCCATCATTTGACCGCCCATGGTGGTTTTAGGTAGGAGTGAAATCCCGGTCGTTCTAGTGTTAAACAGGTAAAGTCAAACACTACAGGCAAGTATCCATGAGAAAGGTCCACCAATCAGCAAACACAATCCTAAACCACCAAACCCAAATACATTGAAAATAAACCAACACATCGTGCAAAACATTAGTAGCCATTGGTCTCTCCTTTATCATGACAGTTACTTAACTGAACACACAAACGCATTAGAAGTTAATCACACACATAAACATAGTAGTATGTGTCTCCTACTGAGCTAAACGCCACCAAAATTCAGGTGATGCATGCTGCACCTCCGCTGGCCACATGCCACCCCACGCCGGCCACTGAGAAAACGGAGCCCAGCCAGCTGCACAGCAGTATGCCAACCAGCAATCTAACAACCAAAATAATGCCTCCAAAACACTCAACATTCTGTTAATACAACTTAAACTACAGCTACACAGACACCAGAGACCTTTCATTTGTGCGCGCAGTCCCCCATCTACAGGATTTACTGTGTAATAGCACCTAAACTAGACTCCATGTGTAGGTATAATCCGTGGATAGTGAAAATGAATCTGGTAAGTAAATAAACATAAATTAAGAAAGGAAAATAAAAAATAATCAGACCTTTGTACTTCTTCCTAAACTGTGTAATGTTTGTACTTTGTTTGAGCTCCATGGTCAGACTGTTCCACAATTTTACCCCACAGATTGAAATCCCCATGCTCTTCAAAGTTGTACGAACACATAATTTCTTGGAGGTTAATTTCCCTCTCAAATGATATTCTGGAGGATGTGCTCGAAATATCGGGGCATCACATTGTCCAGCCTCCCTGGGAAAGTGTACTCTAGGGTGCTGGAAAGGAGCCTCGAACCGATTGTCGAACCTCGGATCAAGGAGGAACAATGCAGATTCCGTCCTGGCCGTGGAACAACATACCAACTCTTTACCCTTGCGGAATTGCTCAGGCCAGTCTACATGTGTTTTGTGGACTTGGAGAAGTCTTACGACCTTGTACCCCGGGGCACTCTGTTAGGGGTACTGAAGGAGTATGGGGTACCGGGGCAGTTACAACAAGCCACCCAGTCTTTGTATAACCAAAGTGAGAGCTGTGTCAGCATTCTCGGCACAAAGTCAAACATGTTTTCGGTGGGTGTTGGACTCCGCCAAGCTTGTCCCTTGTCTCCTATTCTGTTGGTGATTTTCATGGACAGGATCTCAAGGCGCAGCCAAGGTGACAAGTGTTTCCATTTTGGGAACCTCAGAATTGAATCTCTGCTGTTTGGAGATGATGCTTTTTTTGTTGGCTTCATCAGAACGCGACCTCCAGCACGCAGTGGGGCGGTTTGTGAAATGGCCGGGATGAGAGTCAGAACCTCCAAGTCTGAGGCCATGGTTCTCTACCGGAAATGGTGGATTGCTCCCTCCGGGTTGGGGATGAGTTGTTCCCTCAAGTGGAGGAGCTCAAGTATCTCGGGGTCTTGTTCACGAGTGAGGGTAGGATGGAGAGGGAGATTGGCAGGTGGATTGGTGCAGCATCAGCAGTAATGTGGACGTTGTACTGGACCGTTGTGGTGAAGAGGAAGATGAGCCGGAAGGCAAAGCTCTCAATTTACCAGTCAATCTTCGTTCCAACCCTCACCTATGGTCATGAGCTTTGGGTAGTGACTGAAAGGGTGAGATTGCGGGTACAAGTGGCTGAAATTAGTTTTCTCCGCAGCTACAAATTCTCTTAATGAGCGCACCAAATCAGCGGCGTTACATAGGTCAGGCTCCACAGCCTGGAGGGAAGTGCTTGTCTTTTGAAATGGTTGGAGAAAAGTATTCCACAAGCTGCAAAGGAAAGCCGTCTCGAGACGTTCCATTTTCTTGATGAGTGCTCGTGCCTCATTACGAGTGGTCACATTTTGGTTTGGGTCATCAGATATTTTTTTAATAGACTGCTGGATATTAACATAATTCAGGCAGAGTGCCTTTGTAGCTTGGGCATGCGCGGACCACCGCGTATCGGACAGGCTTTTAAGCGTCTCAGTTGGCTTGTTATCGTCTGGCTGTAACCCCGAGGTAACCATCTGCCAGCGCGAGGTTGACTTGGAACAAACTTGGAAAAGGCGCCGCACCAAAGACAAACGCTCGTCTGTCTCAAGACAGCAGGTAACACGTGTTACTCCCCCTAAACTGAGCGCGTGGGCAGCGACCGGAAGCCACTCCACTCGTGGATTAATCTCCCGTATGCGTGACTGCAACCCTTTGTACGACCCTGCCATGTTGCCAGCATGGTCATAGCACTGGGCTCTGCAGTTGGCTATATCGAGATCCATCTCCTGCAAAGCAGCGAGAACTGAACTGCACGACGCTTCTCCTGTGCGACTTGCTGTTGGTAAAACTTCAGGAAACGCTCCTCAATGGAGCCGTCGGGCGACACGTGACATAACGCATAATGAACGTAAGGTGATCTACTGCGAAACATCCACACCGGTCTCCTCCTCTTTACGTGTGTATGGACACGCTTCTGCAAGTCACTTATACGTGTTCATTGACACGTATCTTACAGATGCCGCTAGGGGCGCCCTGTAGCCTACTAGGTCTGTCGTGACCATGGTCATGACGCAATAGAATGTCAAAAATGTTGAACAAAGATGGCGGAGCGAATGTTCCTGACTGCTGTCTTTGCCGACTTCTCCCAGAAAGTACAGCTGTTTAACCTCTTCAGTGACGTCTGTCACCGCTTTAGAGTGACATGCACGCTCCCAATGTCCCTTTTTATGACAGTTGTTACACTTCCTGTTCATTGCAGGACACTTCCGCTCATCGGTGTGCTGCGTCTTGCCGCACCTCCCGCATTCGTCTACTATGTTGGTTGCAGGACTGCTGCCACCATGACGCTGTCCGCCCTTTTTGTTGCGCCCCCAGTGGCCAGAAGACGGGATTGCGGCCCCAATGGCAACTAATACGTGTCCATATACACGTATTTCGGTCTCGCAAAAACGTGTCCTCTGACACGTACGTATTGCGAAACATCAGGAGTCGAGTCGACACTGATGGAGAATTACTTTGCGATCTTCAGTTGACTTATTATTTCTGAAAGCACCTTTTGTCCCATCAGCCCGATAAATTCTTCACAAATATTTGAAGAAAGCTAGGAAGGATTTGCTCGGCCAGCGCTCCCATATTTATTGATGTGTGCTTTTACAAAAGGATCAAATTGGCTTATCACTTCTAACATGCCTAAATAATTGCCATTACTTGGAAGACCAAATAACTCGCTGTCACCCCTAAAAGGCAGCCCACGCTCGGATAAAAACTTAATAACTGCCACCACCCGTTTGAGCACATCTTTCCAGCAATCACATTCACTCTCCAGTTGTTTTTTCAGGTCTGAGTCGATCTGTCCTTTATCTGCCGTCCTAGCAATCCACGCAAGCATCGCCTTCCTGTGGGAGTCAGAGCCTTCATGCTCAACTAGGCCATCATGGGCATGTGTCCAATCATTATAGCCATTATTAACAAATGGCTTTGAATGTGATGTTATGTCCCCGAACAAGCGACGGACGAAACAAAACACCACTCCTTTAGATGGGGAGTAAAGGAGCCACTCACGGGGCACATATTCTCCATTAACAGGCCTTCGATTGAATAAAGTTTTTGAAAAACACCGCTTTTGATGTTTATATTGTCTCTCAGAAGCTGAGAAATCCACGTTTTTATTCTGGCATGATTCTGGCCCTTTGCTTGCCCAATAAGTCCGCACATCTTCATTAATGTTACCCCAGCGTGCTGCATCTGTACTGTATGGATCCTCATCCACGTTTGACCTGGCAGCTTGATCGGGGTGGCTACTAATGCTGCTGCTGCTACACCATCAGCATTAGTAGCCAAGGGCTCTGCGGTCGATTCTCTGGGGTCGGCTGCTGTGATATTGAAGTCCGCGTTCTCGTCGCTAGGCTGTTTGACCGGATCTTCGCCTGGGTCGGCTGATGGTGTGCTGTTGGGAGCAGCAGGGCTAGTGAGTGCTGCTGCTGCTGCTGGGCCTGGAAGTGCTGCTGCTGCTGCTGCTGCTGCTGCTGGATGATTAGCAGCGCTGCCACTTGTAGCTGGGTCGAGCTCTTTGGCAGCGGCGCTCAATTTCTTCCCCACGGGCAACTGATCAGCAGGAGCCTTACCGAAATATCCAGTAAGTTTCGGAATCTTTTTAAGCAGTTCTTGCTCACGAAGCTCCTTGAGTTTCTGTGTCTTTCTTTTTTGATAACCACTTTCAAATTTACGCGGTGGCTGAGACTCTGACATTTTGATTGCATCGATTTGAATTAGTAAACTAGCTGTTGTTTACCCACAATCTCAAAACCAACGTGCACCTGCGCATTGCATACCACTTTTGAAGAGAACATGGCCCCTGATTGGTTATAAACGAGGTAGGCTAAGGTAGCATTTAGATACACGTACAACCCAGGGTCAGCTAAGGTAACGTGAACATGAAAGACACACATTGCCATTTCGACGATAGACTTCAAGCACTATTTGGAGGGGGGGAGGGGGCTCGGATTCGGGGGAGATTTCGGACTTGGGGCCTATAAAAAAATTAAAGTATATATGTTTTCCCCTTCTATCATAGGCCCTCTCTCCTGATTGGCCCCTGGGCTCAAGCCCAGGTAAGCCCGTGCATAGATCCGTGCCTGATCGCTCGGTAGTAGATTGTTTCTTGCTTTGAACATTATTTGTGTTGTGTTAAATTCTACTAAATCCCTGAACTTTTAGGCACTTGACTTTAAAAATAGCTTGTTGGTGTGGTCACTATATCCTACATTGTGAACTGTCCTTATGGCTCTTTTTTGTAGTGTACATAATGGTTGTAGGTTGGTGTTGTAGGTGTTACCCCATACCTCACACAGTAGATCAGGTATGGTAAAATAAATTAACAATACAGAGTGTACAATGACTTATGATCCAGAATGTGTCTTGCTTTTCTCATGACTGCAATGCTCCTTGCCAGCTTTGCTCACACATATGTTATGTGAGGTTTCCAGCAGATCTTGTGGTCTAGTATCACACCTAGACATTTATTTTCATATACTCTTTCTAGTTGGATATTTTCTATCACTACTTTTACTTTGCTGTTTATTTTATAATTTCCAAACAACATAAATACATAATGTAGAGCAAAATATAAAGTTTCTTATAGTCCCAATATGGCATCCATTTATTTGGAAAAAGAATGAGATGTGAATCTGGGTAAAATTACTAAATACATAGCTATTTATTCATGAATAGATTTATTTAGATGCTCTCAATAGAATGCTAATTTCCCTCCACTTTTTTACTTTTACATTTATTCAAAGGGTGTTTTTGTGTTTCATCAGGAAACAGTGGTTGAAGTTTTTAGTGAGTTGAGGTTGTGTCATCTGGTGGATCATCTCTTAACTGTTCAGGGACAGAGAGGGTTTTTGTACAGGTCTACCAGTGGTTTGTGTTACTGTGTGTCTCGGGCACAATAATACACAGCTGAGTCTTCAGGCTGCATATTCTGCCCTGTTAGAGTCGCTGTCTTACTGGAAGCTGCCAAAGAGATACTGAACTTGTTTTTTAGTGACTCTTTGTAGTATGTGTATGAAGCACTTTTCATTCCAATCCACTCCAGTCCTTTTCCTGCAGGCTGTCTGATCCAGGCTGTGTAATAGCTACTAAAAGAATAAGAGACCTGACAGGTGATGGTCAGTGGTTGTCCTGGCTGGACAGTCAGAGACGCTGGTTGATTCAACTGCTGACTGTTCACACCTGTAGAAGAGAGAGAAAAAAGTTGAAAACTCAACTTTGTGCCTCAGTGCAGAAAGGATAAACAGAAGAAGCTTTGTGGTCCTGAATGTTTCTCCCTCAAAGAGACTCACAGGATCCAGCTGCCAGCAGCAGCAGCAGCAGAGCTACAGACAACATGATTTGTGTTGAAGTTGAACTGCTGGGAGCTGCTCTTCTTCTGGCCCAACTAAGAGCCTGGTATGAACTTCTTATAGTGGACTAACAAGGAAGTATACTTTGCATAGAAAATCACCCCGCCACAATAATGTATTCAAAGAACATGGAGTACTTATTTACAAATATTAACAGATTGCAATTGCCGTAGTTTATGATTAATCAATAAACACGTTTAAGAGAGGGTCATAATCATTCAAATGGGTTTGTCCTGGTTTTGGAGTATATCCAGTATTGTGAACTATGGAGTCTAGTTTCACAAACAAAGTGTCCAAATTGTCTGCATTTAACAGCAAACCTTACATTTCTTTCTGAAGGTAGATGTGGACAGTATGCTAGTTGGTTAATTAAGATGAATATGGAAGTGCTCCTTTTGGTTTCATCAAATCTTTGATTTCAGTGAAAATTTCAGTGTCGTGATCATTTCATTTCGACCTTGAAAAAGTCAGTAGGAAGTTTTACTTTGTAGGTGGAGGACATTGGGGCTGTTTTGGTGCATTTGTCTCAGACAATAACAAGTCTGATTCATTCAGATAACTTAAAGATGGAAGTCCTGACCAGCATGGTAAAAGAACAGGTTTTAAAGTGTTTTTGTTTATCTTCTACTGGATTATATATTGCAGTAAATCCTATACACTAATCGGTCACTCAGATGTACTCAGCAGCTTGTACACAAAAGATAAGATCAGATTTATGTCACAAGTTGGCTGCTTCTTTGCTTATTGTTGTTCTTGGTTTTCATACAATATTGCTTACAGTTATAAAAACAATCAAAATAAAATATTAGAGCATTAGAAATTAGAATTGTACTACACTAACTTTGCCATGGCCCAAAATTAGACAATCTAAAATGTTAATGTAAGCATACTTTAAGGATAATTTAAGTTAATGGCTTTCATGATTAAAACCAAATTATGACTTACACGAGCTTCAACTGGCTTTTAGTTGCCCTCTCTATATAAATTAAACCACCAATGTGTGTGTGTGTGTGTGTGTGTGTGTGTGTTGGGGGATTGGTACCCCTTATAGGTCCCAGGTATTTTTTTTCAGCCCTTCCACTCACTAGTACCAAAAAATACAGGGCAGTACAGTGGGACAACACTTGACTTAAAAGTATGTCCACCTCCAGCAATGACTGTCATGCGACACAGTTTGCAGAGTATAGTTTTCTTTTTGGTGTTGGGTTTTCTAAATCCAAACCATGTCCACACAAAAAAAGTTGCAACCCATTTAGTAACAAATTCATCTCCCCCATCTTGGGTTGGTTTGGATGCCTCCTCTTGTTCTGTATTTGTAATTTCACTCACCTCCATGTTTCCTCGTCACGTCATCTACTTCGTCTTTATCATCTTAACTTTTATGGCGGTTGGGGAAGGACCAAGATGGCATCGTAGGAACATCTCTATTTGGTAGCTCTACAAAAATGTGCATTAATCTCTGCAACAGACATGTTACAATCTACTAGGTCAAGTCCAAGTACTTAACAATCAACGTTAACTACTTTTGCCCTATCAAAGCCCTATCAAAGTTTGGTTTCGTGGACTTCTTTTGTAAAACTATCACACTCTTTATAATAATGGTAGTCGCTCAAGTAAGTTAAAATATAGTACTTCTCCAAGTTCAACCGTTATCGCGGAGTTAGACAAGGTTGTCCCATTTCCCCTTATCGCTTTTTGATCACTGCACAACTTCTTGCTACTTACAGTTCCAATAGTGATTTGCAGGGTGTAGTGGTTGCGGACAGACAGGTCTTCATCAGTCAGCTGGCAGACGATACAGTCCTCTTCTTAAAAGATACTACTCAAATCCCTTGTGCTTTGGACCTTATTAAGAATTTTCCAATGCTTCCGGTTTATGTTTAAACATGAACAAATGTGAATTAATGCCTATCAAGACATATAAAATGTCATCTGTATGTGGTATTCCAATTAAGAATCAAGTTACATATTTGGGTGTAAATATTAGAATAGATGAATCTGTAAGATTTTCTTTGAATTTTGAGCCAGTCATTGAAAGGCCAGGCAAAAAATGTAATATATGGTTACAGAGAGAGCTATCATTAAGAGGGAGACGTCTTCTCTCAAAAGCTGAAGGCATTTCAAGACTAACTTATGTCGCTCTTTCCTTCCCTGTTGAGAATTCAACTGCAAAAAATATTGATAACCTTTTGTTTGAATAACAAGACACATTTTGAACTTTTATTATGAATACTACTGGTTGTGGAGGATTAAACATTTTGGATTTTACAACATTAAACAATACATTTAAGAGTAATTATATAAGACAGATCGTGAAAAACACCGCTTCCTTATGGAATTTCATCCCTAATTATATTTTTTTCTATAATAGGTGGCCTGAAATTTGTTCTACAATGCAATTATGATATTCTTAAAATACCCGTAAAATTATCAAACTTTCATAAACAATTTCTGTTGGCTTGGTCTCTCCTACATAAACACAACTTCTCTCCTCGTAAATACTTTATATGGAACACCAGGAATATCGTTTATAAAAATCACTCATTATTCTTTGGAAACTGGTTTAACAATGATATTAGGTTGGTGGGTGAACTGCTTAACTCAGAAGGTCACTTGCTGAATTACTCTGAATTTTTATCAAAATTTAAAATCCCAGTACCTGCAAAGGAGTATGCAGTTGTTTTTGATGCCATTCCTTCCGGTGCTCTGATGCTGATGAGACTCAAAATTAAGAGTTTCTGTTGTTCCCTCTATAGAGCTGGATGGATCTGTAATCAGTAAACTGTGTTTCAAATTATTGTAAAAGTAGAAATAGATGTGTTAGAGCTTCATTCCAAAGAGATATAGTATCAATACCTTATGTAAAATTTTTCTAGGAAAAAATTGTGGAGAACATTCCTTGGAAAAGAGTTTGGACTTTACCTCTCAAACACCTGTTATCTAACAAAGTGAGAGAAATCATGTTTAAACTAACTCATAGATTCTACCCTGCTAAATTATATCTTAAAAGGCTTAAAAATGATGTTGATATTGGTTGCTCGTTTTGTGTTACTATGCCTGAAACTGCTCTGCATCTGTTTTGGTATTGTACACAAACTAAAAAGTTTTGGTCTGACGTCCTTTATTTTATTCAAATACACATTATTGCTGATCTTTCCTTTACCTTTGAAAATGTACTTCTTGGCTTCTTTGATTTTAAGGAGAAAGCTGACAATTTTTTTATTATAAGTCTTATATTTTTACTTGCCAAGTGTCATATTCATAAGTGTAAATTTAGAAATTCTAAGCCTTCTTTCACCGCATTCAGAAACGAACTTGAACCTTATTTGGATGCTGTTAGGTCATCTACCAATGTGAAAGCAGTGAAAACTATACATCTGTACTTATATGTGGTCTCATAATATTGAGTTGGTACTTGTGGCATCTTTATAATGTGCATCCCCCCTGGCAAGTGTTTTAATTGTATCTGTTTATCAGATGTGTGTATTTTTGTGTAAAAATATATGGGTTGGCAAACAACGTAATGGTGTGTATTATTACCACCACCATCTGGTATATGGACATGAGCTGCTGCCCAAGTCACATGAACCAGCTCCCGTGGTTGAAACAAACACTTCCGGGTGACAAAGCGTCTCATAATGCTGCGGTTGGGGTACGACTGGAGCTACTGGATGGCCGGAGCAGTTGCTCTGAGCATCACATATTGCGGCGGATGTGTTCAGTTTAAAGTCAGGTGAAAGCCTGGTGCGTCTCACACAGACGCTAAGGGTGCGTCGTGCGTCAGTATCAGACGCCAAACATTTCCCATGACGTCAGCATCCTTCTTCTCATAACTGGCTACATCTTGGACCCTGGCTGGTCTACAAGGGACTCGGAAGAGGTCTGGCCCCTAGACGTGCGGTACGCAGGCCCGCCGGGGTGTGTGGAGATTCCCTGATGCCCACCACCCAGCCCCCAGCTATGGGGTAAATAGTGCCACCTAGTGGATACCTCGGGTCTGTGGGGTAAACCCCTACACAACATCAACGTCTACACTGCTGTGGTTTTTTGTTTTTCTTGCCCTTTTGTGAGTGTTTAAGTGGGAGAGTACTGCTGCCGCCGTGTGTGGCTGCTGCTTCTCCCTCTCGTAGCCCCCCTTCCCCTCCACCCCTGTATGTCTGTTGTGTTTATCTGTTGTCTTCTTTCACCCCGTTTATTGTAAAGCCACTTCGAGTGTTAGAGAAGCGCTATAGAAGTTTAATTTAGTGGCATTATTATTAAAATATAAAGTTTCTTATAGTCCTAATATGGCACCCATTTATTTGGAGAAGAATGAGATGTGAATTTAGATAAGATTTGTAAACCTTTAGATATTTCTTCATAAATAGGTTTATTTAGATGCTCTCAATAGAATGCTATTTTCCCTCCACTTTTTTACTTTTACATTTATTCAAAGGGTGTTTTTGTGTTTCATCAGGAAACAGTGGTTGAAGTTTTTAGTGAGTTGAGGTTGTGTCATCTGGTGGATCATCTCTTAACTGTTCAGGGACAGAGAGGGTTTTTGTACAGGTCTACCAGTGGTTTGTGTTACTGTGTCTCTCGGGCACAATAATACACAGCTGAGTCTTCAGGCTGCATATTCTGTCCTGTTAGAGTCGCTGTCTTACTGGAAGCTGCTAAAGAGATACTGAACTTGTTTTTTAGTGACTCTTTGTAGAATGTGTATGAAGCACTTTTCATTCCAATCCACTCCAGTCCTTTTCCTGCAGGCTGTCTGATCCAGGCTGTGTAATAGCTACTAAAAGAATAAGAGACCTGACAGGTGATGGTCATTGGTTGTCCTGGCTGGACAGTCAGATACGCTGGTTGATTCAACTGCTCACTGTTCACACCTGTAGAAGAGAGAGAAAAAAGTTGAAAACTCAACTTTGTGCCTCAGTGCAGAAAGGATAAACAGAAGAAGCTTTGTGGTCCTGAATGTTTCTCCCTCAAAGAGACTCACAGGATCCAGCTGCCAGCAGCAGCAGCAGCAGAGCTACAGACAACATGATTTGTGTTGAAGTTGAACTGCTGGGAGCTGCTCTTCTTCTGGTCCAACTAAGAGCCTGGTATGAACTTCTTATAGCGGACTAACAAGGAAGTATACTTTGCATAGAATAGGACACCTACATACTAAAGTGTTCCAGGAATAGTCACTAGTCTTATGTAAATATGAATAGAGCTTGATTGCTTGTTTTCTAATAATCTTCCCTGAACACACACAGCAAAACCTCACATTTCTTTCTCAAGAGAGATTTGAATAACAACTTGGTGACCTGACACAAATACAGAAGCAGACATGTTCTTTGTGTCAGTCTTAGATTTCAGTGAAAGACTGGATTGCTGGATCATCTTAATTCCAGCTTGAGAAAGTGAATGTGAAGGATTACTTTGTATGTGGAGTACATTTGGGCTGTTTTGATGTGTCCGTCTTGCACAATAAAACACCTGCTTCACTCAAATAACTGACAGGTGGATGTCCTGAGCAGCAAAGCAGAGGAACTACAAGGTGTTTTGTACTGTATATACCAACTAGTAAAATGCTCCACACAAATACATAACTCATGTGTACTTAGTATTGTTACATAAATGATGAGATCAGGTTTTGCTGATCAACTAGACTTTATTTTTCTAGTGTACTTCTCTTCTCCAGCAAATATTCATATTCACCCAAATTAATGTTGACAGCAGGTGTTTCCTTCACAGTAAATACTATGTGTTAAGTCCCCTTTGCTAACATTACTGACTGACATCTTACTTCCTCAAAAAGTTGTCTTAGTGTCATGTGGGACATATCCCTCCCCACTACTGTCTGAGTGTACAGCAACAAAAAGACACAACACCCCATGCTATTTACAGTAACTTGAGACATTACCCATCTTTAATGCTCAGTATCATGTTTCTGCTTTGGCTGCTTCTGTCCACTGCTTGTATGTATTCTAAGAGGGGTTTATGCTCCATGTTTGGTGGATATAATGCTTCCACTATTGTGGCCAATAAGCGGATATACTATATGTGTATATACAGAGAGAGAGAGAGAGATCCTTTCTTCGTTAAAAAAATCATTGGTATCCAGTAAATATTCCTAACAGACATATCTGATGCATTAATATCTCAGTTGGGTATTTATCTTAACAGATATAAAGTTTAAAAACCGGCCGTCATTTTGACCGCCCATGGTGGTTTTAGGTAGGAGTGAAATCCCGGTCGTTCTAGTGTTAAACAGGTAAAGTCAAACACTACAGGCAAGTATCCATGAGAAAGGTCCACCAATCAGCAAACACAATCCTGAACCATCAAACCCAAATGCATTGAAAATAAACCAACACATCGTGCAAAACATTAGTAGCCATTGGTCTCTCCTTTATCATGACAGTTACTTAACTGAACACACAAACGCATTAGAAGTTAATCACACACATAAACATAGTAGTATGTGTCTCCTACTGAGCTACACGCCACCAAAATTCAGGTGATGCATGCTGCACCTCCTCTGGCCACATGCCGCCCCACGCCGGCCACTGAGAAAACGGAGCCCAGACAGCTGCACAGCAGGATGCCAACCAGCAATCTAACAATCAAAATAATGCCTCCAAAACACTCAACATTCTGTTAATACAACTTAAACTACAGCTACACAGAGACCAGAGACCTTTCATTTGTGGGCGTAGTCCGCCATCTACAGGATTAACTGTGTAATAGCACCTAAACTAGACTCCATGTGCAGGCCTGATCAGTGAATAGTGAAAATGAACCTGGTAAGTAATTAAACATAAATTAAGAAAGGAAAGTAAAAAATGAAATAGAAGGGGGTCTGTTTTTACAACCCAATATGTTCCAGTCCTCTACATTAACACAACTCTTCATCATCTCTATATATCTCGATAATCAGACCTTTGTACTTCTTCTTGAACTGTGTAATGTTTGTACTTTGTTTGAGTTTCATGGTGACACTGTTCCACAGTTTTACCCCACAGATTGAAATCCCCATGCTCTTCAAAGTTGTACGAACACGTCATTTCTTGAAGATTAATTTCCCTCCCAAATTATATTCTGGAGGCTGTGCTCCAGGCACGGCGTTATGGGTGGGCATGACGGTCCTAGGCCCGCCCACTTTTCACCAGGCCCACCCTACAATTTTCCTACCCAAAAAAATATATTATATATATATTATTTTTTACGAATTTTCATTTAGTCATAAATGATTCGAAATCAGCCAATAATCGCATGTTTTTGAGCTAAAAATAGTTTTTATAGATGTAACCCGCACTTTGCGTTCGGCCGTCGTCTCCCTACACGCCCCTGGGACTCTGCGTTGTGTTTGTTGTAGTATGATGTTTGCGTGGAAAAGGAAGGAGGCGGAGGCTTGGGATCGTGGCTGAGACCTGGACACTTTATTGGCACTCGCTTACACTTCACCTCTCATCAATCAGCTGGCCGCTGGCCTCCTCATACTCACAGCTTCCGGCAGAAGAAACAACAAAACATTTCTCTTTCTCAATACAATTAAAATAAAAAGGGCAAATGTGCAAATAAACACATCTCATATCAAAATGCTACCTTACGGCAAAACCAAAGCAAATGTCATCCATTATAAATTAAATAAGGCACTTATTACCCATAAAATTAAACAAAAAAACCATGGATACTCTGCTCAAATAATACTGCATCCTGCGTTATATGCCATGCTAATGCTCAACAGGCTAGCCAACACTTTCTGTCACATTTCTCTTGCCAAATACAATGTTCGACATCAAACTTTAACTAGGTTATAAGCAAACTTGTCTATTAACACCACAGAATAAACAATTAGACATTATGTGCGATATAAATCAATATCTTTATGATAATGCAGACCGCCAGTAACACTGCTCACCTTCCGGCAGAAGAAACAAAAAACATGTGATCAACGTAGCCTTTTGCCCGGGACAAGAACTAGGGGTACGGTGTTGCAAAAGGGACAAACATCGTCATTTGCGGCATTCCCAGGGGAACATACAGCGTAACAGTGCCACACTGTGGTGTATTTCCATTACTACCTTACATCTACCCCTTCTTTAATCGATGGCGTCCCAGCCATCAGACCAAACAAAACAAAACAAATAAAACTTATGAGCATAAACATTAAAACAGATCACACTGAAAGTGACGTATTAATACTATGAGTTGCATATGAAATGTAGATGTGTAAATGCAATCAAAGTAAATAAACCATTAATAAAACTTGTTTGTTTATTTGTTTTTTTTTTCCGTGGATTATACGTGCCCTGCTACTCTCTATGCTATGGCCCTCTGCCACAATGTCCAGCCCCTCTCTATCTTCTGCTGTTCCTCTTTTGATCTCACCACCTGTGACTCGTAAGACAGTTTCTTTGGGGGACGTCGAGTTCTCTGTGGGTTCCTCCTCAGGCTGGGGCCATCAAGTGCATTGGTGTCACTGACATTTATGTCCTCTTTCCTCCCTTGACTCACTTTTTCAGCTTCCTCCCCCATTACCTCCATGCCATCCACCTCCCAGTCCCCCATGTCAGACTCAACTCCTGCACTTGTTGCTGCACCAGCCCGCTCCACCGGAAGAAACATACACTGTGTAAGAAGGTTGCGGTGAACCACTCTCTCTTTTTCACCATCCTCTGTTCGGACCACATACACAGGTATACTGGGTTGTTTCTTCACCACAATGTATGGGCGTGACTCCCATCTGTCTCCCAGTTTCTGCCATCCCTCCACATGACATATTTTGACCAAGACTCTGTCCCCTGGGCTGAAACCTTGACTCTTTGCCTTTTGATCATAGTACCTTTTCTGTTGCTCTTTTGCATGTCGTGAGGCCTGGTTAGCCTGAGTATAAGCTTCCGACAGACAGTCATGCAGGGTCTGGACATATTCACTATACTCACATGGCTCTTTGGTGGTAGAAAGCCCAAAAATCAGGTCGACTGGGAGTCGTGGATGTCTACCAAACATTAGGTAATACGGTGTGTACCCAGTAGAGTCATGTTTGGTGCAGTTATACGCATGTGTCATTGCATCCACATACTCATGCCAGTGGGGTTTCAGGTGAGGCTCTAGTGTCCCCAGCATGTCCATGAGAGTCCGGTTGAACCTTTCGGTGGTGCCGTTACCCTGGGGGTGATAGGGGGTTGTGTGTGTCTTAGTGACACCAGTACACTTACACAGCTCTTTCACCACAGCACTTTCAAAATTACGCCCCTGGTCTGCATGTAGTTTTGCTGGGAATCCAAACCGACAGAAAAAGTTCTTCCACAGTACCTTCGCCACTGTACAGGCTTTTTGGTCTTTAGTGGGATAGGCCTGGGCGTACCGGGAGAAGTGGTCAGTGACAATAAGCACATTTTCTATGCCTCCCTTTGATTTCTCCAGAGTCAGAAAGTCTACACACACAAGTTCCATAGGAGCGCTGCTGTGAATACTGACCAGGGGAGCCCTGAGGCCTGCAGTTGGAGTCTTTCTGAGGCAGCACCTTTCACACTGCTCACACCAAGCCTTGATTTCCTGGAACATCTTAGGCCAGTAAAATCTCTCCCTTATCATCTGCAGCGTTCTCTCAAACCCTAAATGCCCTGAGTCATCATGAAGTGCAGTCTTGATGGATGTGTGAAATCTCTCTGGTAGTACCAGCTGCTCTACTACTCCCCTTTGACAGTCTTGGACCTGACAATACATTATTCCATCCCTTACTAATAACCTCTGCCACTCTTTTAAGAGAAGGCAAACCTGCCTGCCACCACCAATCCTCTCGCTGCGGCTCGGTTTTTGGTTCACACTTTTAAAGTGCAAAACGGGACCGATTACAGCATCCTCTTTTTGCCCTGCACGAATCTCCTGTTTTGTCAATGCAGGTAGAGAGTCCATTCCCACATCTTGATAGGATTCACCGAGCGTGTGTGACAGAGGTTCTTGATGCTCAGGTCTCTCTGAAGCGGAGCTTTCCAGTTGTTGGGGAGATTGTTCCTCAACACACCTTGGTACTTTGGCTGATACAAGCGGAGGGCAGGTTTGCAGGACTTGGGTGACCTCCTGGTTAGACAGCCGGGAGAGGGCATCCGCGTTCGCATTATTCTGTCCCCTTCGATACTGCACATCAAAATCAAATGCTGACAGCCGAGACACCCACCGCTGACCTGTAGCATCCAATTTTGCAGACGACATGACATACTTGAGGGGGTTATTGTCTGTCTGGACTGAGAACTTGCGCCCATATAGATGGTCATAGAACTTGTCGGTCACTGCCCATTTCAGAGCGAGGAACTCTAGTTTGTGTGCAGGATACCTCGTCTCTGCTGGGCTCAAGCCTCTGCTGCCATAAGCTATGACTCTCTCGACTCCGTCCTGAACTTGGGCTAATACAGCACCAAGCCCCTCCCCCGAGGCGTCAGTCTGGAGCAGAAAGGGTAGGCTGTAGTCTGGATAGCCTAACACTGGAGTAGTTGTCAATCTTTCTCTCAGTGACTGAAAAGCCTCCTCACACTCATCAGTCCAGACAAAGGGCGGGTCAGGCACTAACCTCTTCTTCCCCCCTCTCCGTTTCTTTCTAGGGTCACCAGTGGTAAAGCGGTACAGGGGCGCGGCTAAGGTGGAGTAACTGCACACAAACCGCCTGTAATGTCCGGTGAATCCCAGGAACTGAAGCACCTCTTTACGATTCGTGGGCCTCGCCCAGTCCTTGACTCTGCCGATCTTCTCTGGGTCTGTCCTGATGCCCTCCGCAGACACCAGGTGACCCAAGTAGTGCACCTCCTTTCTCACAAGCTGACATTTGGAAGGCTTCAACTTCAAGCCATGCTCCTTCAGTCGATCGAACACCAGCTGCAGCCTCTCCAGATGCTCATCAAAGGTTTTAGAGAATATGATCAGATCATCAAGGTAGATCAGGAGATGGGTGAAGTTCAGATCGCCGAAGCAGCAGGTCATGAGTCTCTGGAAGGTGGACGGAGCGTTTTGAAGGCCGAAAGGCATTCTGTTGGCTTCAAACAGCCCCATGGGAGTACTGAATGCTGTTTTGTGTTTGTCCTGCTCCGCCACCTCTACCTGCCAGTATCCAGATGTGAGATCAAGTGTTGAGAAATACTTTGCTTGACCCAGAGCCTCCAGGGCCTCCTCTATTCTGGGCAGTGGAAATGCATCTCTTGTGCTGCAGGCGTTAAGCCTTCGGTAATCGATGCCTAATCTTAGTGATCCGTCTTTCTTCGTAACAATCACTACTGGCGAAGCATATGGACTCTTACTAGGCCTGATAACCCCTGCTGTTTCCATTTCTGTCAGCAACTTCCTCACATCCTGCCACTGTGAAGGGGGAATCTTGCGGTACGGGAGTCGAAAGGGCTTGAGTCGACCAGGGGGATTTCGTGCTGCACTGTTTTTGTGTGGCTGTAGTCCATTGAGTGCTGTGAGAACACCCCCATATTCCTCTCCACAAGCTCTTTTAGGAGGGCGCGCTGGTGCTCATTCTCCACTGCTGCTTCACTTATGTCCACCCCACCACTGCTCACAACTTGGTTCAGACACAGGTATGTCTCTTTGTTCTCCTCATTTTGATGACAACCCTGTTCCGTGGCTGAAAAATCCACAACACTGTCCACCAGGAAGGCGCTGGCCAGCTGTGTGTGTGGTTTGATTGTGACAGTTTGTTGGGACAGGTTCATCACTCTGATAGGAGCACAGCCTTTCTTCACATCTGCAAGAACTTTGGCGACCATAAGGTCCTGGGGAAGCCGAATGGAGGCGTGGCCTTCAATTAGCGCTGTGTATGTCTTTCTTTGTGGGCCAGCTTTGTTTTGCACATTAAGTCCATCTCTTTCCCTCCCGGGATGCGTATTTTACGGCCAGTGTACACAGCAGGGCCCACCATGTCGTCTGCTCCTGTATATTCAGTGTCGCCAGTTTCCAGTAAAGCTGTGTACCACTCTGGATGACTTTCCTTCACCCGCTGAAGATATTGCTCCCCATAGGTTGCTTGGAGGTGCCTCCTGGCGGCACGGACGACATTCGTTCCCACAAGCAGTGGGACGGAGGAGCGATACTCGGAGTCAGGGACAACAAAAGCCGGCACACTCTGGAACTCTTTCCCCAGCACTATCAACTTAATGCGCAGGACACCAGAGTAAGGCACATCCTGACCTGCTGCACCTGCTATGGGTATTTTAGAGGGCCGTAGTTTCTGTCCATGGAGGTCAGGGTGGTTGCACCAGTATCCGTGAGTAATACTGGTTACCTGAGAGCCGGAATCGATAAGAGCCCTGCACTTTAATCCATTGACTTCCACCTCACCCTCATTCCTGGGACCCACAATAGGAATGTCCTTTACTCCATCATCAGTATCGCTCACCTGCAGTGGGGGGTCTTGCTGCTTGCCCATGGTTGCCCCAGTTACCACAGGCTCTAGGCATTTAAATGCTGCGTTGAGTGGGGTGTGGTGCTCTCCACGGAGGTTGCAGGCTGGGGTCGGTGAGTCCAGGGCGGACTGGGATCTGGGAGCACCGCTCGACATACTCGGGCTATATGCCCTTGCTTCCCACTCCGGTAGCAAACAACACTGGAGCCCTGAGTAACTGTTCTGGGAGATGGTTGGGGCCTTAGTGGGGGTGCAGGGGCTGGTGCAGGGGTAGGTGCAGCAATTCTCAACTCAAGGTGAGCCAACTTGGTCATCTGTTCTTCTTGGCTAAGAGCTAATTTCTTGACCATATCTTTAAGCTCTGTCCACTCTGAAGTGTGTTTTGACCTCTCTGACCTCATATTGGTATCACATTCTGATGTGACCTGCACCTGGGTGAGCGCTTTCTTTGTCTTGTGTTGTGACTGGAACTTCTGAGTCTCTTTTGCAAGGTTCCTAAGCTCTGCTTGCAGCTCCCGGAAACTCAAAAGCCTGGGCTTCATTGGTGCGATCCTTGCATACACCATCTCATCCATAAGCCCTCTTAGAAACTGTCGAGTGAGTTTACTATCACGATCAGGAAATTGCCTGCCCCCTCTCTGACTTTCCTCTACCGCTCTCAGTGTTGCCTCCAGAGCAATAGCATAAGCGCAGGCAGACTCTCCGGACCTCTGGCCGCGCTCATAGAAGTCGGCTAGTGGATCAAGTGAGCCTTGTGTGTCGCTGTATTCAGCCCTGAGCTCCTCATACGCCTTCTCTGGAGTCTGGTCGTGGGGGGGTAGGTTCAGGACTAGCTTCCTGGCCTCACCGCTCAGGTGTCGCACAACAGTCGAAAAGCGGAGGTGTGTGGGGAGCTCGATTGCCTCCAGAAGGTACTGCATATCACGAACCCAGTCTTCTACAAGTATTTTGCTGTCTGGATTGCCAGTGAAGATTTGGAAATTTTTTACCTGATGAGTTTGCATGAACCCACCATATGCAGCTGGTGGAAGGGTTGTGTTGGCTGCGGCTCTGACGGCAGCATTCATTGGGGGCTCATACGGACGTGGGTGCATGTGCAGGGTGGTGGATGGGTGTGGTGGAGGGTGTTGTGGGAGTGTGTTGTGCTACATGACAGCTCGAGGGTCTGAGGCAGGGGCTGTGTGGTTAGGGGCTACATGTTGCACTGCTAGTGGGGTGGTCACCTCTTGGGGGTAGAGGGCAGCAGGCTGTGACATATGCACCTGGGGGATTGATCCATGCTGCAAACTTTGAAGGGTCTGGCCAGTAGAAGAGGGGTAGCTCATAATGTTCATCATTGGTGGCATTTGAAAGCTTGGCATGAGGGCCTGGGGCACAGGGGGATTATATGCAGGACCAGTGTAGACCTGGGGTTTAGGCTCGGCAGCAGGGCTTTGGTAAGGAGGGGTGTCTGGGTGAGTCATGGTAGGCCGCTGTACAGTTTGCATTTCTGTGGAGGTGGGGCACGAGAGGCTGTGAATGGGCAAAGGGTGTGTGTGCTGGTTCACACTGGCTTGGGCCGGGGGATTAGGTTCCACTAATATCTGTACAGCTGGAAGGGATGCACTGGGCAGGCTGTAGTCTGGCCTGCTGTTTCGGTGGATTGGTTTGGCCGCTGGGCTGCTGTCAAAACATAGTGAGGGTGCTTGCATTGGAGCTCTAGAGGCTGGCAAGGTGGGTGGATGAGCTGGAGTGGAGTAGTGAATAGGGTAAGGTGACAGTATTGAGGGTGGTGGAGTGAGTGGTGCACTTAGTCCTGGGTATGGGGGCTGCTGACTGCTGTGGTGGTCTTGAGGGAGGATCAGCTGTTGGGTGGTGGTGGGACTAGTGAAGTAGTTGTTAAGCTTTGGCCTCACTGATTGCTGTTGATTTGCAGCACTGGTGGTTGTTACGCCCTTGCTTGAAAGGTGGGGTTGTGTCTGGGCTGGAGTGTCACAGTTGTGGCTGGCTGTGGGCATCGGGGGCAGTTGGGAACCCGGTGTGGCAGCAGAGGCACCTTCTTGCTTTGACTGATAATCTGCATAGTCACTGAACATTTTGATATATTTTTTTCTAAAACACTATGACTGGTGTAACTGTTGGTGTCAAAACAGATGACTATTAATGATTCACTGTGTTCACAGAATAAGTTTAGCTGTGTATGCAAAATCTCCCCTTTTTTCCAGTAACTATATCAAAAAACAATAATCACTATCAACTCAAAACTCACATTAAACTTGAGTCAAAATCAGATGGTCAATACACAGCCCTTAACCAAAACCAAAAAATTATGAATGATATATATCAGCATAATGTTAAACACAGTGTTCCTATAGCAGGATCTCACATAGCACACTTTTACACAACTCAAATAACAGTTAAGTTTATCGAAATATCATAAAAAGTCCTCAAATGGATATAGCAAGCTTTCAACAGTCTTTAAAGGATATTTGAAGAGGTGAGTATCTTGCCAATGCTGCAGCGCCGATGACAGTAGTTCAGTCCACCACACTGTCCAGTCACTGAAGGTCACGCAGCTCAATGCAGAAGCAAAGGCGAGGACGCGAGTCTCTGTATCTCCTTGGATCTCGAAGCACCACGATCCGGGTCACGGCACCATGATGTAACCCGCACTTTGCGTTCGGCCGTCGTCTCCCTACACGCCCCTGGGACTCTGCGTTGTGTTTGTTGTGGTATGATGTTTGCGTGGAAAAGGAAGGAGGCGGAGGCTTGGGATCGTTGCTGAGACCTGGACACTTTATTGGCACTCGCTTACACCTCACCTCTCATCAATCAGCTGGCCGCTGGCCTCCTCATACTCACAGCTTCCGGCAGAAGAAACAAAAAAACATTTCTCTTTCTCAATAAAATTAAAATAAAAAGTCCAGATGTGCAAATAAACACATCTCATATCAAAATGCTACCTTACGGCAAAACCAAAGCAAATGTCATCCATTATAAATTAAATAAGGCACTTATTACCCATAAAATTAAACAAAAAAACCATGGATACTCTGCTCAAATAATACTGCATCCTGCGTTATATGCCATGCTAATGCTCAACAGGCTAGCCAACACTTTTTGTCACATTTCTCTTGCCAAATACAATGTTCGACATCAAACTTTAACTAGGTTATAAGCCAACTTGTCTATTAACACCACAGAATAAACAGTTAGACAATATGTGCGATATAAATCAATATCTTTATGATAATGCAGACCGCCAGTAACACTGCTCACCTTCCGGCAGAAGAAACAAAAACATGTGATCAACGTAGCCTTTTGCCCGGGACAAGAACTAGGGGTACGGTGTTGCAAAAGGGACAAACATCGCCATTTGCGGCATTCCCAGGGGAACATACGGCGTAACAGTGCCACCCTGTGGCGGATTTACATTACTACCTTACATGTATATTGGGAACTGATTCTCTGTAGAATCTTTATTATGCATGTAGTTCTAGCACACGGCATACCATGGTGAAACTACAGTTGTGATCAGAGGTGTTTATTACCTTAAGACTACATTTGTATATACACAATGACACGTTTCATTTTTAGATTCTTAATTTCGATTTTTTTACTGTTTTCTGTTGAATGTCTGAATAATTTGATCTCTGCAGTAAAATGCTTTGTGCCATATAGCTTTTCTAGTGTTGCTTTCGAAGCATGTGAAATAAATGATTTAAAAAGACTCTGGAGTCAGTGACTTGAAGAAAGTTGTGTTGATATAAGACTAAGAATCACTGAAGACTTGGCCTACCATTCACACGCTGACGGCATGTCCTCCGGTTGGACGTTGAGACTGTTTTCACGATGACGCTAATTAACTTCCGTAGCAGGTCATCGTCACTTCCGTTTGCGCCGTAGACGACTCGTGGATGTAGAGACGACTTCTGGAAATGCAGGAATGCTCGAGCTGAATTTCCAAAGGTAACTTTAAGACTAGTGTAACGGGGGCAGTCCTATGCTGTTCTATGCTGGTCAGCCTGCTGCATGCCCGTCACTCTCATCATTAGCTCTGCGTTGTGTTCTAGTTGGGTGGGGCCCCAGGTGTTGTGGGGGGCCCTCAGTCTCTCATCATCATCATCATCATCATGATCAAGGAAGGAGCGGGGACACACAGGACTCTATTTGGCCCACCTTGCCATTTATTTTGGTTTCAAGCCCTTCGACAACCGTCCAGTCCTCCAGCGGGAGCGGTGTTTCTTACGGACGTGGGGGTCGAAGTTCAACCACTGCCCGGACTCCACTCGTGTGCGTTAGAAGTAGAAACCGTCCACGGGACTCCGATGTAAGAAAGGATAAACAAGTATTTTATCCCACAGCTTGCAGTATCTTCTTACAGGGATACTCAAGGTTACGTTCTCCTCAACCAGCAAAACTGTCCCACGGTAAGAAACACGTGTGGCTCGGCTCGATTGCTGCTTGAGACTCCTCCCACAAAACAAAAATGGCCTCTCCCGCGTTCCGTCTTCCGTGTACCCATAAGACCTCTTTCTTAAAACGACAGTACACGTATATGACGGTCGTTGTAAAACACATAAAAGTAAATAATGACATAAAATAAAATGTAGTAAACACAAATAACAGCACACAGACAGGATTTGGTGATATTTCATACTCAAACAAAATAAAATAAAAACAATTTTAACCTGGTTACATTCACCCCTCCTGAAATTCACCAACATCCTGACAGCAGGATAAAAAGAGAAAGAGGAAAGGAAAAGCCCATCACTGACTACTGGCACGAGTGAAAAGAAGGACCTAGTCCTCCAGTCAACTTAGGAGCTACCTCGGTTACGAGGTCCAGAAAATAATGAGGTTGATCAAGTCTCAGAATTCCCTTAGATCAATGTGACGCCTGATACGCCACACCATGCA
Organism: Lampris incognitus; assembly: GCF_029633865.1. Taxonomy (NCBI): domain Eukaryota; kingdom Metazoa; phylum Chordata; class Actinopteri; order Lampriformes; family Lampridae; genus Lampris; species Lampris incognitus. Next base: position 61,997,371 of record NC_079215.1, read on the forward strand.
CTTGGCCCAAAACAACCCTGTCTGATAGACACCTAATAACTCACATTAAACTAGTTTGAATGACTCCAACCTCCATCAAAGTTCAAACCCTCACACTCCGTAGAAATGGCATCTGAGCCATAGATTCTATTAACCTGTTCACTGACCTCACCACCCTCCCTGTGCGTGTCCTAACCCGACCATCGCTCTCTACTTGTGTGCGTGAGACAGTGCGAGCTGCAACATCTGTATCGAGTGAGGGTGGTGCCCCTGTGTGCGAATCAGTGTGAGATATAACACCTACATCGAGTGAGTGTGATGCCTCTATGTGTGGTGCATGTGTGTTGTGTGGTGCGTGTGTGTTGGGTGGAGACTGAGCAGTGGCCCCCACAGGACTGACTACCAGACTAGACGGAATGAACTCTTCCGCTTCTGCCCACTCAGATCTAGGTGAGTCTCCAAGTGATGAGACTGCTAGCCCCACTGCATCCCCTGAGACCGTCAGGCCATCTGCACTGTCCTCCTCATTGGACCCTGCGCAGTCAAGCAACTGACTGGTTGTACTGGACTCCTCACCCTGATCTAACTCAGGAAGGGGCAAGAAGTTGACCTCCAACAAACGGTTCCTGTGCACCACCCTGGTGTGCCCCTCTGCATCCTGAATCTTGTAGACGTGGATATTGGGGTTGACACCGACAACCGTGTACACTCCGTTCTCCCATTTGTCAGCCAACTTTCTCTTCCCTCGCTCACTCTGGTTCGCAACCAAAACACGATCCCCGACAGACAGGACAGTGCCCTTGGCATGTCTGTTGTACTGTCGCGCTTGATGCTGCTGCTCAGCCGTGGAGTGCTTCTGAGCGATCTCCATTGCACTCCTTAGACAGGAAAGCAGAGACTGAGCATAAGAGTCATAATCAACAACGTGAGGGTCATGCAAAACCTGCCTGAACATAACATCCACCGGCAGTCTTGGGACACGCCCATACATCAGGAAGAAAGGCACGTAACCCGTGGTCTCGTGAACAGTGGCATTGTACGCGAGCGTGAGAGAATGGATCTGCTGAGGCCACTGTTGCTTCTGCTGAAGCGGAAGGGAACGGAGCATATTCCCCATCGTGCGATTAAACCGCTCTGTCCCGCCATTACCCATAGGATGGTAGGCCCTGATGACCAGCGTGATCGTGGATGCCAGACAGTGCCTTGTCTTTCAGACTCAGAGGTAAAACATACTGAGACCTCCTCTGCTTGGACACTGGGTCCTTTGTCACCCTGTACAAGACACCATCATTGACGTCCAACTTCTCCCACTGTTTCAGCAGCCTGAGGACCTTCTGGTCAGCACCATGCCTCTCACGCCTCGATGGCCGCTTCCGAACAGCGACAAAGGGCAACACCTTGGAGATGCAGGGGTCCTGCTCCTGACTCAACCTGAGCTCCTCGGTGGATAACATTGGCAGTGTATCCTGACCACCCGACAGATGCTGAACGTGCTGGACCAAACTGAGTGCTGTGAATACTGATGCATCAGGCCAGTCACATTTGGCTTGACAAAAAGCCCTGACCTCAGCTGCATCACAAGCAAACCCAGATCGCGCACTACTCAGTGTTTGGGACTGGCAACTGAGTCTGAAAACATCCTGCACAGAGTCCCCCTCAACCCCGTCGGCTTCTTGAACAAGGGCTGGGTAGGGCTCCCTAAGTAGCCTCTGACTGACGGGCTTGGAAAAAGGGTCGCGACTCAATGCATCCGCCACCACGTTTTTCTTCCCTGGCAGGTGTTTGAGATCGAAGGTGTAAGACGCCAACTTAGACACCCAGCGGATCTCACACGCGTCAAGCTTCGGCTTCGTTAGGAGATAAGTCAGCGGATTATTATCTGTCCAAACGGTGAAGCTTTGACCCTTCAGCCAGTGGCTGAACTTTTCACAAACACTCCACTTCAGCGCCATGAACTCCAGTCTATGAGCTGGATACTTCCGCTGTGAGGCACTGAGGGACTTGCTTGCAAAACCAACAGGTCTGGCCTTGGACTCTCCTCGGGGCACTTGAGACAGCACCGCGCCGAGTCCGTCCAAAGACGCATCGACCGACAAAATGAAAGGCACCTCAAAGTCTGGATGGGCAAGCACCACACACTCCAGTAACATCGTCTTCAACAGATCAAATGCTTCCCCACATTCCACCGTCCAGTCTGCGGAGGTAAGTTTACGGAAGCTGCCATGGGGCTTCTTATCCTTAGCCGACCTCCCCCTCCTCTTTTGTCCAGCTGTAAGGGCGAACAGGGGCTTAGCCACGGAGGAGCAGTTCGGGAGGAAATGCTGGTAGTAAAATACCATACCAAGGAAAGATTTGATCCTACGAACAGAAGGCGTGCACCCATCACCTTCCATGAGATCCTGCACTGTCATGTTGGAGATGACCTCTACTTTGGAGGGATCGACAGACACACCTCCGCCATCAACCACGTGGCCCAAAAACCGCACCCGCTTCTGCAGCAGATGACACTTCTTCGGAGCCAGTTTCAAGTTGTTCTCCCTCAACCTCTGAAACACAGTGCGGAGCCTCGACAGAGCCTCAACCTCTGACGGCGCGAAGACAAGAAGATCATCAAGATAGCACAAAAGCTTCGTGAAGTTCAGATCCCCAAAGATCCCAATCATCATTCTCATGAAGGCTGCAGGGCTATTACAAAGGCCCTGTGGCATGCGATTGTATTCATGCAACCCAAGGGGAGTCGTGAAAGCAGTGTACTTCTTGTCATCTTCATGCATTGGGATGTTGAAGAAGCCAGAGGTGAGGTCCATCGTACTAAAGAGGCAGTTACCACCCAGCGCGGCAAGACAGTCCGACTGGTGTGGCAAGGGATGAGCGTCTTTCAAGGTCCGAGCATTCAGCCATCTGAAATCAGTGCAGATCCGAAGCCCGCCATCCTTCTTCCATACCATAACCAGCGGTGAAGCGTATGCGCTCGAGGACTTCCGGATAGTCCCTTTCTCCTCCATATCAGTGAGAACTTGTCTCAACTTCTGATAGTGGGCTGGGGGAACCCTCCTGTAGGGCAAGCGAAAGGGGCGCTCATCCACCAGATGGATGCGATGTGTGTATCCTGTGACCTCGCCACAGTCCAGAGAGTCCCTGGAGAAGATGTCATGGTACTCGGTGAGCAGCTGAGTGAGCTGGGACTTGCATGCCTCACTAACCTGACAGGAGCTGAGGTCAATGTCACTGAGTCCGAGCTCTGACAAACTCCTAGCCGGCTGGACAGGGGGACAGGCACTATCTGTGGCGTTGGACTCATGCCTCCCTGCAACTGATTGCAGTCCCTGGAAAACATTAAAGTCCTCAATCGCCAAGCATGGAAACACATCAGCCAACTTGCAGTTCCTTTTCAGTGTGATGGCTTTGTCAGATGGATTGACAACAGTCATGGGTACCCACCTATCACCCCAGAGCGGTGTGACAAGTCGACCTACGAGGACACTGCGTGGCATGGCCTTGGAGTCTGTCGGCTCCACAACAACAGTGCTTCCAGCTGACATAGGCACCTTAGCAGGAAGTCTGCCCCAGACTAAGTGCTCGTGCCTCGGTAAGAGTGTCATGGCCTGGGTGAGCTTAACAGTACCTATCTTCTCAGGAACTGCACCACCCCTCCAGCGCTCTACATTCGTGAACATGGACAAGAACTGTTCAACGTCAGGACTAGACGGATGTTCCTGTCTGGACGCGATGTCCCAGTACTCAGTACCACTCTTGAGTACATGGGCCACATGTTTAATGACGTTTGTGCCGACTATCAGATCATCATGCTGACCGGGCACGACCAGAGTGGGTATGACAAAGGAAACACCATAAAGCTGCATGTTGAGGTCATAAAAACCATCAGGCCTAGTCTCCAGACCACCGCAGCCAATCAAGACAATGTTCTCTTCAGGCTGCTGCTTCTCAGGTAAAACACCCCCAGAGCGGAGCTTCTCTACTGCATTTTCACTGATACTGCATGACATAGAGCCAGTATCCAACATGCCATTAAGCTGCACACTCTGGTTGATAAGAACAGGAGCATAGAACAAGTCACTGAAAGCCTGAATCCTCTGTGTCGCCTGAATGACCATACGCGAACCCTGAGGTGCTTTGGCACACTTGTCTTCATACAAGTGAGCCAGGTCAGAGACATCAGTGAGGGATACATCTACATTACCCACACCATCCCTCTCTAGGTGTGGGTTTAGTAGTTTAACGGACGAGACTGACGACCAGCTCTTCCACCAGGCTGAGAACGGAGCTGGTTGGGCGGCTGAGGGTGAGGACAGTCCCTCTTCCAATGACCAGGAGACAAACAGTTTATACATCGGTTCTCCCGGCTGCAGTGGGAAAATGTGGAGTGATCCGGAGACTTACAAACCCTGCACAACCTCTGCGGTGCGTCTGACACCTGCCCTGCGGCGCTAGCTGGCAGTTGAGTCTGCGTCGGTGTCCGGACTGCAGCGCTAACTGGAACCTGAGTCTGCATTTTGACCAAACGGTCTAGCAAGCTCACCAAACTCCTCATATAATCATCACCGCCAGAGACAGGTGCAGGAGACGGTGTAGGAGACCTTGCACAAAATGGTATAGGAGATGACGCATGAGCCGGGACGGGAGATAGCACCACCGGCACGGTCGTGTTCAAGTCGGGAGCCATGTTGACTACAGGGACATGAACCTGTGAATGGAACCTACGCTCTACCGCGCCTGCTTCACGTTGTCCACCTGCAGCAACACGGGACTTCCTCTCCAGCATGTGCTCATCAAGCCTCTCCTGGATCTCGCTAGCAGACCATTTCCCTGCGGACTTGAACTTAAAAACATTGGCAAGAGACTGATCTGGACAGTGTTTGATAAACATCATGCTTACCTCGTGGCTTGGCTCTTCAATACTACGGCCCTGCCACTTCAAGCATTCATCAGCCACCTCCACTGTCTTATTAAGCCTAATCCAATACTCCATAGCGTCCTCACCTGGCTTGGGCAGCGTACTGTAAAAGTCCGCCAGGGGCATGCTCGAGTATGTGAAGTCACTAAAGTGTTGCTTCAGTACATCAAAAATAATGTGGGGGTTCGCTATGTGGTCGACAGATGTGTTGCGCAGCTTTATCCTCACCACGTCCCTTGCTTTCCCCATAAGCTTAGCTAGAATCTCATGTGACTGCTCACTAACTGGAATGGCTCGCTTCCTCAAATACAAAGTCATAAGGCTCTCCCACTCATGAACTGTAAACTTATCAGAGCTGTCGCCCCTGAAAATAGGAGGCTCCCTAGCGTCTGTCTACAAACCCTGCACAACCTCTGCGGTGCGTCTGACACCTGCCCTGCGGCGCTAGCTGGCAGTTGAGTCTGCGTCGGTGTCCGGACTGCAGCGCTAACTGGAACCTGAGTCTGCATTTTGACCAAACGGTCTAGCAAGCTCACCAAACTCCTCATATAATCATCACCGCCAGAGACAGGTGCAGGAGACGGTGTAGGAGACCTTGCACAAAATGGTATAGGAGATGACGCATGAGCCGGGACGGGAGATAGCACCACCGGCACGGTCGTGTTCAAGTCGGGAGCCATGTTGACTACAGGGACATGAACCTGTGAATGGAACCTACGCTCTACCGCGCCTGCTTCACGTTGTCCACCTGCAGCAACACGGGACTTCCTCTCCAGCATGTGCTCATCAAGCCTCTCCTGGATCTCGCTAGCAGACCATTTCCCTGCGGACTTGAACTTAAAAACATTGGCAAGAGACTGATCTGGACAGTGTTTGATAAACATCATGCTTACCTCGTGGCTTGGCTCTTCAATACTACGGCCCTGCCACTTCAAGCATTCATCAGCCACCTCCACTGTCTTATTAAGCCTAATCCAATACTCCATAGCGTCCTCACCTGGCTTGGGCAGCGTACTGTAAAAGTCCGCCAGGGGCATGCTCGAGTATGTGAAGTCACTAAAGTGTTGCTTCAGTACATCAAAAATAATGTGGGGGTTCGCTATGTTGTCGACAGATGTGTTGCGCAGCTTTATCCTCACCACGTCCCTTGCTTTCCCCATAAGCTTAGCTAGAATCTCATGTGACTGCTCACTAACTGGAATGGCTCGCTTCCTCAAATACAAAGTCATAAGGCTCTCCCACTCATGAACTGTAAACTTATCAGAGCTGTCGCCCCTGAAAATAGGAGGCTCCGTAGCGTCTGTCTGCATTACTACTCTAACACTAGGAGCTGTCTCCGAACACGGTTCAGCAGACCTAGCACTGTCTGTGTGTGTGTTTCTAAGCACTTGTGTTTCCTGCAGCTTAGCAGTGATTGACTCTCCTATCTTCTCTGCTAACGGAGTAATGAGCATGGCTAACTCACCCACTGGCTGCTCGCTGTTACCCAGCACAGCCCTTTCGCTGATACCTGGCCTGGCCCGTTCTACGTAGCGTGTGGAGGTGAACTGAGGAGTGCCAAATGTGGTCGGGTCTCTAGGTCCTGGTGCTCTGGTGTCTGGTTCCCCGCCCTCTAAGAGCTGCCCGAAACTCCTACCTACACCTAGCCGTAAACCCCCACCCACATCTAACTGGTACCCCCTCTCCATAGCACACTGGCGATCCAAAAGATCCTGATCAGCAATGTTACCCCCACCTACGTACGAACCACCCTCTGCCATGTTCCTACCTCTAACACTCAGATAAAATAAAAAATAAAATAAAAAAGTGAAAAGCTCAATTCATTTAAATAATTGAATCTAGAAATCACTAAGAGATTGAAACAATCACACACAATCAACAAATTCACCAATAGATTAATCACATATGCACATATCCAGTAGTTTAGATCAATAGATTATTCACACGAGTCCTTCAATCACATCAACATTAACCTTTTTTTCCTTTTTTTTTTTTCGTGTGTTTTTCTTCCTTCAGTATATACAAATGTCCTGTTCACAAGCCCAGTCCATGGTAACCACAGCTATGACTGTCCAGTGTCCACACAGTTCAACTCCAGTCCACTGTAACATGAGTGTACAGTCTGTAGAAATACCTGAGGACGTCTGGGGCTTGATGACGACAGCAGCCTCCCGCGGCGAGCAACTGATGTCACTCTCAGGATCCAGGAGGGTCACGGCACCAATGTAACGGGGGCAGTCCTATGCTGTTCTATGCTGGTCAGCCTGCTGCATGCCCGTCACTCTCATCAGTAGCTCTGCGTTGTGTTCTAGTTGTGTGGGGCCCCGGGTGTTGTGGGGGGCCCTCAGTCTCTCATCATCATCATCATCATCATGATCAAGGAAGGAGCGGGGACACACAGGACTCTATTTGGCCCACCTTGCCATTTATTTTGGTTTCAAACCCTTCGACAACCGCCCAGTCCTCCAGCGGGAGCGGTGTTTCTTACGGACGTGGGGGTCGAAGTTCAATCACTGCCCGGACTCCACTCGTGTGCGTTGGAAGGAGAAACTGTCCACGGGACTCCGATGTAAGAAAGGATAAACAAGTATTTATCCCACAGCTTGCAGTATCTTCTTACAGGGATACTCAAGGTTACGTTCTCCTCAACCAGCAAAACTGTCCCACGGTAAGAAACACGTGTGGCTCGGCTCGATTGCTGCTTGAGACTCCTCCCACAAAACAAAAATGGCCTCTCCCGCGTTCCCTCTTCCGTGTACCCATAAGACCTCTCTCTTAAAACGACAGTACACGTATATGACGGTCGTTGTAAAACACATAAAAGTAAATAATGACATAAAATAAAATGTAGTAAACACAAATAACAGCACACAGACAGGATTTGGTGATATTTCATACACAAACAAAATAAAATAAAAACATTAATTTTAACCTGGTTACACTAGCTAATCATAGTCATATGATTATGGCTATGATTCTGTCTGTCTTGTCTATCTATCTATCTATCTATCTATCTATCTATCTATCTATCTATCTATCTATCTATCTATCTATCTATCTATCTATCTAAATCAAATCAAATCAAATCAATTTTATTTGTATAGCCCAATATCACAAATTACAAATTAGCCTCAGTGGGCTGAACAGCAACACAACATCCTGTCCTTAGACCCTCTCACCGGATAAGGAACAACTCCCTAAAAAAACCTTTAACAGGGAGAAAAAATGGTAAGAACCCTCGGGGGGAGCAACAGAGAAGGGGTCTCTCTCTAAAGACGCACAACGTGCAATGGATGTTGTGTTTACGCAATTTACACAATACAACACTGAAAGAGGATAACACAATTATAATGGACTTATAAAATGTATTGTGGCGAATACCGAGCTAGATTGTCGGGACAGGGGCTGTTGTCAGGGTTACTAGAGAGGGACGCTGCCATTGGGTGGGGGGCACGCGCTGTCGCGGGGATAGCCAGCTTGACCCGGAAGCGTAGGCAGTTATCTGGAATCCTACAAGTACAGACGTGAGTCGAGCTGCTCCTCCCGTCTGTGCCGGGACCCGCCAGGTTACAGCCCCAAGCAAGCCCCTGTACCAGCAAAGAGCCAGGGAGACAGAGAGTGATCAGCTAGACCCCCTTTCGTCGCTGAACACCAAAAGGGTGAGTCTACAACATAAAGTTAACGTTACGCTACCGAGCGTCAGGACAGCAGGTTAGCATAGCGCGGTCGCTAGCCGCTATTGCTAGCTAACAGTAGCTAACTGCCACCCGGTCTGTCGCGGCATCGTGTATTCGCCCACGCCGCTCGTCATCACTGAGGTGCAAATATCAGCCCGCGACAAATGGTGTCAGGAAACGGGATTGTGTCTGTCAGAAGAAGTCTCGGAACAGTCCAGTAGCCTAGCCGTTTGTGCTAACAGCTAGTTAGCTAGCTAGCTTCGGAACGCTAACACTGCGTGTCGGCGCCTTTTATCGCGCGCGTGGGCGCCGGTTTAAACCTGGATACGCGGAGGAAGAAAAGGAGGGAAGGCAAAGAGAAGATGGGGGAGAACGGAGAGAATGACCAGGGAGAGCTAGCTGAAGGGGAAGGGAGGCCGCAGCAGCAGGCACCGGTATGGCTACAGCCAATGATGTTGCAAATGCAACAGTTCATGCAACGCATGCAAACGCAACAGCAACAGTTTATGCAAACGCAACAAACGCAGTTTATGCTGCAAATGCAGCAAGTGCAACAAATGCATGAGCAGCTAAGGATGGAGCAGGTGGGGATAATGAAGAAGGAGGGGGCTGGAACCGCAACACAGCAACCTGTTGGCGCAGACAATGGTGGTGGAGATGTGAGTGTACACCTGGGAGCGGCGTCTGCGTCCATCCTGGGCCCTCCTGACCTCTCTCCAAACAGCACCCCACACCAAGGGGACACTGCAGCTGGAGGGCTGTCGACCCCAGCTTCCCAACAAGCCCCTGAGTTCGCTCCTGTCCTCGACGTGATCCAGCGACACTCCCAGAGCACATCATTGGTTAGTTGGGACAGAGAGGAATACACAGATGTGGAATCAGCTGGCTGCCGACGGCACAGAAAAGACAGAAGAGGTGATTATCCGACATCTAATAGGTTCATCACCACCCCTGTCAACGTGAACTTCCCTGCCAGCACAGCCAATAGGCGGGCCGACAATGGTCTGGGAAACCACAGCTCTGCGCCAAGCAGTAACAGTCATTTCCAAAGTCACCCCCAACCTGGTCAACCCCATCCGTCTGCATGTTGCCCCAGTACGAAGCTTCTGGCCCCTTTCGACGGAAGTGAGGACTGGAATGCGTTCCATTGCAGACTGGTTGGACAGGCTTCACGAGCGGCTGAGAGGCCCTGCAGTACGGTTTATCAGTTCTCTGCCAGAACATATCAGAGAAGACTCACAGAGCACTTGAGAGCACTATGGGAAGCACATTCCACCTTCCACCACGCGGCGTAACCCGAACGAGGTCCGTCAGCAGAAGGAGGCCTCCTCGGCTGAGTTCGCAGAAGAGGTCCACCAGCTCATCACGCTAGCCTACTCCGGGGTCGACCTAGAGCTCCAGGAACAGCTGGAAGCGGATGCGTTCCTCAAGGGGCTCCTAAATCAGCAGGTTGCCTATGAAGTCATGAATGCTGATCCAAAAACACTGGCAGAAGCCCAGAAGCTTGCGGAGGCCCATGAGTATAACTTCAAAGCAACCCTGGGTCGAGATACGGAGGGGAAAGGGAAAGTCAGGCGCATTTCCTTGGCTGATGAGAATCCTGGAAGAGAGATAGCCTCGGCCACGCCATCAACACAAGCTCCTCAGCTACAGCAGGAAGTGCAGGCCCTGGTAGCAGATGTGATTAAAGAAATGAAACGACAGCTGCAGCTAGCCCTTCCAGGCTCCACACCAAGGTCGATCAGGAGCGCGGGAGGTCCCCCACACGATCGCCGGGCTCCACGAACACAACAACCTGACTCAGATCGCCAAGCCCATCTACCACTCAAAAGGGCGCATACTACCACTGTGGGGAGGTTGGTCACTTCAAGAGGGACTGTTCGAGGTCACCCAGCCCCAGGAGGATTTGGAAACTAGAACTGGCCAGGTCCAATGGCCCGGACCTGGCCAGTTCCACAAGCGGCCAAACGGAGTCCCCCAAGAATGAAAAAGCTGAGCATCGATAAGTCATCAATATAGCCTGAGCCAAGGGCGAAGGCCCCAGCCTAATGGTCCCGATCACAGTTAATCACATCCCCGTCCAGTGCGTCATCGACACCGGTGCGGAAGCCATTGTAATGTCACAAGAAGTGTTCCAGCAGCTCCAGTTAGCGGACCACTCGAACGGTAAACCAGCTTGCCTCTTGAACGCCGAGACTGGAAAGGCGATGGGGACTGCACAAGGATACAGTGTGACAAATAAGATGGGCAGCAAAAGCCGGGACTGGGATGTGTACGTAGCACCTATCCACGACTCCCTCCTCATGGGACTACACTTCATGCTGGCGGCAGATGTGACAGTACTCAGCGGAGGCAAGGTGTTCATCGAGGGCGAGCCAGTGCCAAGCTTCATCGCTGGGAGGTCAGTGGAGAACTATGCCGTCTCCAGAGTGCTTCTCTTGAACCCATCAACCCTTCCTCCGGAAAGTGAATGTGACGTATGGGGTGTGGTGGAGGATCCCAAACCTGGAGTGACAGCAGTCCTGGAGCCAGCTGGACTAGCGGACGGCGTGTCCCCAGGCAGCGTCATCGTAGACATGGATGAAAGGGTGCCTATAAGAATCTGCAACCTGTCTCCTTCCACCACGAACCTTCCGGGAGGCACCTGCCTTGGAATCCTCATCGAAGCCATGGAGGAACCCCCTGATCTCTTCTCCAAAACCCCACCACCGCCTCCTGAGCTCTCGCAGCAGATACGACGTCTGAAGCCAGCAAGTGTGCTAGACCTGCCTCTCCATCTTTGAACTGTTCACTTCAGCAAGTGAGGGCCTGAGTGAAGAACAGCAAGAGTCATTTCTCCTTCTTCTCCTGAAGTACCAGTCCATCTTTGCGGCAACCGATGGAGACCTTGGCCGGTTCTATGTAGTCAAACACAGGATAGACACCGGTGATGGACAGCCTGCTAGACAACCTACACGTTGCACACCACTTGGGTTCCCAAGATGAAGATAAGGACGCAGTGGAGGATGCACATACACCGCCTGTCTGCACCAGCTCTCCTGCAAGTACCCCCACTCATCCTGGGAATCCAGCCAAGGACACAGATGCCCCCGGCCTCTCCATGAAGCGACCGCCGGAGGTCGGAGCGTTCCCCGGGATATCTCCTCGACTGACGCAGAGCCGTGGACAGCCTGCTGCACGTCGTCGCCGACGAAGAGCAAAGACCCAACCGGCACCCCCGAGTGGCTCCAGCTCTGGGTCAGACGAAGAAGCTGCCAACCCAGCCCAACTTACTAGGAGGGGCAGGTCCATAACCAGGCCTGCCCGCTACCAAGACGACTCCTGACTGACGGAGACCGCGACTGACTGACATTAGTTAAGGGTTAGTCAGGTCAGTTGCAGAGATAGTTGGGGTTAGATAAGTTAAGTGTTTGTTTGTTTTTTTTATATTTGAGAGGCCCTGTTAGTTATGTTTGGGCAATTGAAGATAGCTGGCGGTTCAGGCCAGACTTTTTACTTTTACATTTACTGCAGTTACTAGGCAGCATGTTCTGTTATTTTAATAAGTTAGTGATTTGGTGCTGAAGGGACTCAGCAGTCTGGGGGGGGGGTAGTGTGGCGAATACCGAGCTAGATTGTCAGGACAGGGGATGTTGTCAGGGTTACTAGAGAGGGAAGCTGCCATTGAGTGGGGGGCACGCGCTATCGCGGGGATAGCCAGCTTGACCCGGAAGCATAGGCAGTTGTTATCTGGAGTCCTAAAAGTATAGACGTGAGTCGAGCTGTTCCTCCCGCCAGGTTACAGGCCCAAGCAAACCCCTGTACCAGCAAAGAGCCAGAGAGACAGAGAGGGATCAGCTAGACCCCCTTTCGTCGCTGAACACCAAAAGGGTGAGTCTACAACACAAAGTTAACGTTATGCTACCGAGCGTCAGGACAGCAGGTTAGCATAGCGCGGTCGCTAGCCGCTATTGCTAGCTAACAGTAGCTAACGGCCACCCGGTCTGTCGCGGCATCGTGTATTCGCCCACGCCGCTCGTCATCACTGAGGTGTAAATATCAACCCGCGACAGTATGAAGAATATGATGCGCAGGATGCCAAGCAGTTCCAGACATCGCCGGAACAGTCCAGGACCAAGCCACGCGACCAGCATCATTATGTAAAAATAATAATGATAAAATTATATGGATTAATAAAAAGAAAAGGTGATGAGGGGAATGGCGGGCAGCGTCCAACTGTCGACCACCATCACTATCTATCTATGTATCTATCTTTCTATTTTTCATAATAGTGCAGGTCTTATGACACATAGCGTGGCTGAAATGTTTTAGTTGTCGTCTCTGAATGGTCGACAGAAGGATCATATTTGTTCCAAGTTGCTGTAGCACACTTTCATTTGTTCGTTTTTCTATCCAACCTATTCTCAGCGAACGGCGGCAAAACCACATTTCGGCAGCATTGGTTTTCTTTTCATCTGTTTTAGGCAAAGTCCATCCTTCACTTCCATATAACATGACTGGCCATACGACTGTTTGTAGTTTTCAGATTGGTTGAGATGGCGCGATCTTTCCATAAGTTATTTAGTTGAATTCAAGATCTCTCTCTCTCTCTCTTTCTCTCTCTCTCTCTCTCTCGCTCTCTCTCTCTCTCTCTCTCTCTCTCTCTCTCTCTCTCTCTCTCTCTCTCTCTCTCTCTCTCTCTCTCTCTCTCAAGATCTCTCTCTTTCTGACTATGATTTAAAGTTATTGCCTTTAACATAAGTTATTTAGCATAATCAAACAGGTACCGTTCGATGAAGAATTTGTAGCCTTTGTCGAGTTTGGACCGTTTGGTTAATGCAAACGTTTCGGCAAACCGTGGTACATCATCTAGTTACAGGTAGCTCGCCGACTCTCAAGACTAGAAGGGGTCTCGCAAAGGGGGTTTCCGTTTTCAGCGACGGCGCACTAGTGCCTTTATGCTTTATGGAATGTCACTTTACTGTATGACTTTGCAGTTGTCACTGCAAAACGCGGCAATACGAGTGGCCAGTGGGGGGGGGGGGGGTATTTGCCTTTCTGAGACGTTTAAGAGGGTTTATAGCTGTCTTTGCAAAATGTGCCAATACTATATGTGTGGCCATCGGGGGCCCTTTTCCCCACATATATTTTGGGGGGCCCAAGCTATTGCCTGGTTTGCCTGTCCTGGCGGGACTCCCACCTCTGGGCCAGGGTGTCTCCCCGTCTGCCGCCCAATGACGGCTGGGATAGGCTCCAGCATCCCCGCGACCCTGACAGCAGGATAAGCGGTTTGGATGATGGATGGATGGATATAAGTACCCATAACCTGCTCTTCACCCAACTGACCGAGACCTTGATAGAAATGGCACAGTCGCGATCATTGAGACTGCACCTCCTGGCTCCAAATTCATCCATACCACCAGATCTGATAAGAGATTCCTATAGCTGCAAGGAAATCCCCCACGGGGATCACGTCTTTTGGATACCTTGCTTTTACTATACATTGTAATGCAACGATTTTAATAATGTAGCCCTGGCTAAAATGCATTTAGACATTTGGTTAAAATTCATTTAGGATATAAATAGTTTTAAAAATTAAGTTCATAATGTTTAAATATGTTAAAGATATATGAGGAAGGATAAAATAGAGAAGTCATAATCTTTACAGTTAAAGGGTTAGAGTTTATGCAAATGAGCATAGTTTGCATAATATGTACAGGACCAAGCACGTGTAGTCAGTATTAACAGCCTAACTTAATTAGCCGCATTATGTCAATCTATGTTGTCCTTTGGTTTAATTGTCATGTTCTTAAATGACAGCCAATCCAGATTCTGTTCTCAGGTAGGGGGCGGGGCTTGGTTGTAAGCTGTTAGGTCTGGTGTGTTGGAGAACGGGGGGAAAAAAGCGAATGGTCACCGTCAAGTGAACAGTGCAGATTGTTCGAGAGCAAAATGTTAGTGGTTGACGAACAGTTATCCAAAGGGTTTGGATTTTTGTGATCTGCAAGAGGTAAATATGAGATTGTGTATTGCTTTTCATACTGTGACTACATGTTATGGTGTAAAAACGCATCGTGTTGCTAAGCGCGAGTAGCTGTTAGCATTAGCAAAATAACAATTAGCTCAGCTTTGAAGAATTGGTTAAGACAAGCTATCGCTAGCTCGCCACGAAATAGTGTATGGACTTGTTGCTTAGCTGATTTATTTGATTCAGGAGACTGATGATGTGTGGCTGTAAGAGAGGACAGCTCCGTTGGACCCCTTTGGAGAACTGTTTCCTGTTGGAGCGCTAGTTGACTGTCGCTGCTGTTTCTTTCTCCGCCGCTGTTCTTCTGCGCCCTGCCGAGCACCCATCACTCAGTTTCCCCTCGTCCTCCCCTTCTAAATGTCCCCTGGATCTGTGAGTACTGACCACCTGTTTTTTTATTTTGCTTGTGTGGCCAAGTGACGCGGCCACTACAGTTTCTAGGCCTCTACGCTCCCAAGCCACGACTCAGGCCTGCAACGGGGGTTTGGTTTACAAGTGGGTTGACCAGGAGCGTGCCTATGTTCCCACAGCCCTATGTTCCCACATTTCTAAGATTTTTTTCAAAATTAGGCCCTATGTTCCCACAGCCCTATGTTCCCACATTTCTAAGATTTTTTAAAAAAAAATTAGGCCCAATGTTCCCACATTTCTACCCCTGGTAGTTGAGGGTTCGCCACTCAATCCCGCGGCTGGCGATTTGAAGGAGAGAGCTAGCTTCCAAACTCTCTCTCGAGCTCAACACCGCTACTCCAACATGGGGTTGCTGTGGAGTGATGAACCCTCATACCGAAATTTAACTCACCTCCATGAAAAACAGCCATTTGAGCATACACTGTGGACCAGGGGGTCGGTCCTGTCCGCTATAGCTCTTCACCAAATATTGTGGAAAAAAATTACTCATTCATTTACTATAAAGTGCTTCCAAAAAATCTTGTGGGAGGATAGGGCTTACATTGAAGGGAAATGTAGGAACACAAGACCTAATTTTGAAAATGTCCTAGAAATGTGGGAACATAGGGTTTCATTTTGAGAAGAATCTTAGAAATAAGAAAAAACTTAGAAATGTGGGAACATAGGGCTGTGGGAACATAGGGCTGTGGGACCATTGGGCTGTGGGAACATAGGGCTGACCCCGGTTGACCATAGGTTGCAGAGTGTGTGTGTGTGTGTGTGTGTGTGTGTGTGTGTGTGTGTGTGTGTGTGTGAGTGTGTGTGTGAGTGTGTATGTGTGCACCTATGCTTGATGTTATTTGATATCATTTGGTGTTTATTCATATTTGGGATTTAGTCCTACTTGTCTTTATTCATGAATGTGATTTTGAGAAGTTCTGTTTAATGTAAATAAATAGCCTACCATAATTTGGCATTACATCAAGAAACCTTGTTGTGTCACAGGTTATTCATATTTAATAACTGTTAAAAGGATAGATAGAATTAGGACAAGAGACAAAACCAAAATCCAAGTGATATGTCTTTATTATATATCATAAATTTATTTGGAGGCACCGCCAGTTATTTCAGTTTAAAAGAGAGAACCACTCAAATAATTTAAGAGCATACAGGTAATAGCGCCATTTATTTTAAAACGTACCCAGGCCCCGCCCACAGTACTACTACACATAGCAGATTTTTATATAGCTATATGGGACGGGTGTTACAAAAATTACTGTCTATCGGCCACCAAAATCTAAACATGGCTTTCTTGATGAATTTTTGGAGGTCCTGTCTAGGGTTTCCACTGATTATGATTGGTTCATCATCTCAGGTGATGTTAATGTACCCCAGTGGTAAAGGAATATTAGTGTAGAATGTAAAGAAACTCATTTAAATCCTTATAAACTCGGAACTCGGAAACCATGATTTAAGTCCCTATTTCTGTAATATGAGACCCAGGAAAAATAATGTTGTTTAATTTCTTTCTTTTTTTTGTTTACATAAATTAAATGTTGGGTGGTAAAAAAAACACATTGCAAAAAAAATTCAAGCTTGATTTGTTTCAAATGTTACAACATGTCCACTGTAGTGTACAATCCCCCCCCCCCCACACACACACACACGTGACGTCATTGTAAGGGCATAGTTGTCCTGTCCTCTTTAAGGGAAAACAGGACTGTATACAGTGGCATGTATAGTATGAGAGAGATGAGCAAAAACGCTATGTCCACTACAGAGCACAAAAATGGAGGGCACTGGTGCCTTCTCAAATAGCAAACCTAGAGCTCAGCCTAAATTCACAGACGATGGTAAGCCGATATGTTTAAAGTGCAAGACTGCGGGACGTATCACCAAGAATTGCAGACAGAAGCTATGCTCAGGGAAACGAGACCCCCCCCCTCCCCGGGTTGTATAGAGTCGGACAGTTTGGGCTAGATAGACAACTCACAGACAGGACAACCAAACACGAAAGCAGGTGATAGAGCGTGCAATAGGAAAATGCCAAGTAAAAGAGCTTAATATCGGTTGTACTACAGCACATTGTTTAGTGGATACTGGTAGCAATGTAAGCACCATCACTGAAAAGTTCTTTCAGAAGGATGTGTATTCCATCTCTAGTTGGCTTTGAATAACTACTAACTACTGCAAATAGACTAGAGATATCTTATCTAGGTTACCTTGAATTGGAAGTTGAAGCAATGGGTATGAAAATCCCAGATTGTGGCTTTTTGGTTATGAAGGACTCTAAGAGCTCCCAGATGACAGAAGCCCGTATCATTGGTATGAATATCATTCGCAAGTGTTGGCAGTTAGTGCAATCTGAATTTGATACTACACTGGGTGGGAAATTAGATTCGGAATGGAGAAATGTGTTTCGACAAATGCAGAAATGCAATGTTGATAAGAGAGCCATTGCCAGAGTCACTGGTAAAGATAAGGTACACATACCTTCATCATCCTTAGCCACTGTCATGGTAAAAGGAACCATTAAGGGGGCTGAGAAAGATGCTCAACTGCTGGTAGAACCTGGAAACACAACGCTCCCTCAAGGTCTCGCAATCATTCCAACGTTGGTGAGTGGTCAGCGTCCAACTGTCCCAGTCAAAGTTGTGAATTTCTCACAAGAGGATGTTGGCTCTGCCCGAGAACCCGGCTGGGTTTTGTATCTCGAGTTGAGAGTGTTGACGGTGAACAGACCTGTGAAGTAAATTTTCAACGCATCTCTGCTGATGTTGAGCTGGTCACGTACAGTGCAACCATACTTGATTATGCTAATTTTACCTGTCCATTCATAGTAGAGACCAATGCGTGTAGTCATGGCTTAGGAGCGGTCCTATATCAGCAACAGGATGACAGAAAAAGGGTAATTGCATTATGCCAGTTGGAGGCTGAGAAATGCAGAAAAGAATGACACGAACTAAAGTAGCATGATGCTCGAACTACTGGATATCTGCTTGATTCAAAATTCAAGGTCGTGACTGACAACAACCCCTTATGTGATCTCAAAAGTGCAAAACTAGGGGCCAAAGAGCAAAGGTTGGTAGCACAGTTGGCCGCATTTCTTGGATCGGGATGCATGAGGATGTGGAGCTGTGGGTCAAAGAATGTCAGCGCTGTTGTTTCACTAAAATGCCGCATCCAAAAATTCACCCCCCTATGAGATCATTCCTTGCATCGAGACCTTTGGAGGTTGTAGCTGTAGATTTCACAGTGCTTGAGCCAGCTACAGATGGCAGAGGAAATGTTCTTGTGATTACAGACGTGTTTACAAAGTTCACACACGTTTTTTCACACGTGACCAAAAGGCAGACACCATAGCTAAGGTGCTGATAAGGGAATGGTTCATGAAGTATGGTGTGCCTGAACGGTTGCATTCGGATCAGGGCCGAAATTTTGAGAGCCAGGTAATAGGTGAACTTCTCAAGTTGTATGGGATAAAGAAAATGCGAACTACTCCCCATCATCCTACAGGAAATGCAGAATGTGAATGTTTTTTTTTTTTTTAAGTTTTTATACAATGTGAGCGTTTTAATAGAAATGTACATGAGTTTTTGCGCACACTGCCCGCTGACAGAAAGAGGCATTGGCCTGAGCATTTACCAGAATTGGTGTATGCATACAATGTGACTCCACACTCAACGACAGGTTATTCTCATTACATACTGTATGGTGTGGATCCTCATCTCCTAATTGATGCCCTGTTTGGACAGGAGCATTCTGAGGATAAGAAACTTGACTGGTTGGCTGTTCATCATCAAAGGCTAACAGATGTACATGCACGAGCAAAAGAATACTCAGAGCAGAAAGCTGCTGAACAGATTGCTGTTCACAATGACAATGTGTCCTGTCCCCCCGGTAGAGGAAGGTCAGCATGTGTACTTAAGACATAGACCTTTGGGGAGAAACAAAATACAGAATGCATGGGGTGCAACTGTGTATCAGATTTTGGCGATACAGGGAACTACGTACACAGTTCAACCTGTTGAGGGAGGGCCTGTTAAGAGAGTGAACAGTGTAGACATTAGGCCATGTGTAAATCCAACTCTCCCTAGCTCTATGCTTAGAAAGAAGATTACCAGACCAGTCCATGAGTTTATTCAGTCTGGAGGTTCATAATCATAGAGGTCAGATGGGAGAACATGATGATGGAATTGTGATTGAAGAGGTTTCTCTTAGGGTAAAGAATAATTCAGAAACCAATCCCCTACCTGTTGCTGACCCTCAGTCTATTGAGGCAGTAATGTCTGATGTAGAGCCCAGTGTTATGGAGACTGATACTTTGGACCCTGAACTGGGACAGTCAGTAACTGTTGATTCAGAGCCCGTACCTGACCCTGTAACTGTAGTACAGGTTCCCATCCCTGCTCCTCGCAGGAGTAAGACAATCGATGCTGCTGTGCATACAAACCCGCAGATTGAGCCAAAATCAGCTTTAGAGTCACTGTCCCTAAGTTCAGCAGTTGTATCTCAGATCCTAGCGAATTTAGGTTCAGTGTTCCTTAGAGAAGCTTTGAAAGAGGTGAAGACTACTGATCCAGTCACCGAGGACGTCGATAATTAAGCAGGAGCGAGTGGTGTAACCCGGTGGTAAAGAAGTGTTAGTGTAGAATGTAAAGAAACTCGGAAACCACAGTTTAAGTCCCTATTTCTGTTTTATTGACATTTATGTTACTGCCACTTTAAGTATGGAACGCGTATCGCTGATTGTGTCGCGCTGTCAGGACATGAACAATGGTTGTTGTGAACACGCTTTTTTTGGACCATGCAGAACAGAGCAGGCACAACGTGAGAGAAGGCGAACGATTGCAGACCAGATGGCGGCGAGGGTTTTGTGTCCGCCATAAGCTCTTTCAACCTTTGAGGTTTGTTAAAACCGTTTACAAATGCGAATCAAACGATAAGAGTTTGTTTTGTTTATTTGTATAACTTTGAGGTGCATATGTATGTTTGTGCATAAGAACAAGAGTTGGCGAATTTGTTTCGCTGTTGTAGACTTCAAGAGAATAGGCAAGGCTCAGCGTTTTCAGTTTTTTATTTTTCAAAGCCATCCAGCACGCCGAATTTCGCCACAAGAGGACACTGTTACATAACCTCACATGAACAGGAACAACTTTTGGATCCGTGGAAACATAAAATCTGGGTGAAAATCACTCTAAACCGATCTGCTCCTTTTAAAAAAATCTGGGTATTTTTTGGTGAAAATTGGTAAAAACGCTGAGCCTTGAGAATAGACTAATGCTAATACAACAGTGTAATAGAGATTGTTTTATTTTTATATTTTTTCATTGTATTTTCATTTGTGAATACAAAGAGTGGTGTAGAATACTGTTTATTTTTATCCATAGAGGCTGCCACTGCCGTATTTATTCGTATTTGTATTTTTTTGAGCTGCATTGAATTGAAGCGGTTGTTCCCTCCAAAAAACAAAAAAACCCTCTCACTCCCACAGAGCTAAAGTGGGATGTTGTGATATCTTGAACCCCTTACCTTTTATCTATCCATAGTTTTACTATTGGAATAAAGACCCTAAACTTATCTTTGAATGTCCCGTGTGTAATTCCCCCGGCTTCATTAATGCTCATGTTGACAATCAAACAGACCCTGATGCTAGAAACCTTAAAGGCTTATTGGAGGCATTTGCTCTCACTCACCATGTTTCTGGACCCACCCACAATAGGGGGCATACTATAGACTTGGTCATATCAGAAGAACTTAATATTACTGTACCCTGTATCATGGATGTTGCTATTTCAGGTCACTGTTGCATGTTTTTTGATGTCTGCTTTTGCTGTACAACAGAAGAGCGCTTGATTTTTTTTCTTTTCTTTTAAGTTTTTATTGAGTTTCTTTAAGGAACATACATACAAATGATAAAGTACAAAAGACCAAAAAAGGAAAATAGAAAAAAAAGAGAAGAAACAAAACCAAACATAAACAAGAACTAAAACAGCAATGAATTAACAAAAGCACAGCGCAGCATTTGCGACATTAATGATTGTAAAGTCCGTCAGCACATCATCAGTCCTCGAAGGAGTCAGCAAGTGACCCATTCTACAGCTCAAACCTGGAAACCCAGGAGACGTCCTTGAATGTCCCGTGAATAATCTTGGTACAAACAGCTAAACATCCAGAATGACTTCCATATTTTGGTGTTTTGCTTTGGGGCAACAATGCATCCACACAGATTCCACGACACACCTTAACCAGGCTGGTCTGACAAATTAAATAGATGTGAATATTCTTTACCAGGTTCATTTGGGAAAGCATTTTTGGGAATGTCTATATGCTGGTACTTTTTTTAAAAAATATATATATTTATACATTTTTTTGTTATCCACTTATCGAAAAGGAAGAACAGAACACAGGCAAAAATTATGTACAGGTAGGGAGGGATTTTTTTCTTTACAACATAATCATTGATTTGTGAAAATAAAATCAGGCCCATGGGGTGCTACATAGTCAAACCATTTTTCCAGTATAAGGCTAATTGTTCCAATTTATGATCGACAGATGCTGTTATCCTCTCCGTTTTATAAATGTCCACTGTAATTTCCATCCATGTGTTTAAAGTTGGGTTCTCCTGTGATAACCATTTCCTGGTAAGAGTCTTTTTACTAGCCACCAGTAGTATATTCATTAAATATTTCTCTCCTTTCAACCATTCTTGGGGTATATACCCAAAATATATGGTCTTACTATCTAGAAGAATTTCACATTTAAAAATGTCTTGTAGGGCATTGTGTATCGCTCTGTCTGATCATTATGTGTCAGTGTGGGTAGGAACTCTTCTAATCATTTGGCCATGAAGGAGGTAAATAGTCTATAATTTACATTAAGAACAGACATTGACATAAAAGACCCCCCATTCCATTTTATCCTTGCCTTCTTTTGGTATAGCTGAGATTATCGCCTCCTTCCAGCTAGGTGGCATTTGCGCTTTTTTTTTAAAGCCCAGTTCAGGGTGGGGAGTATAACAGGATTTAACTCATTTCGTTCCTAATTTTTCTAACTTCCTCTAATGTATCTTGTGCCATGAGACCACTTGAATAATTCAAAAACAAAAAACGTTTCATTGACAATAATACAATTGAAACCTTTAAGAAAACTGTAAATGAGTTATCACTGTTCATGGCATCACAAACTGAAGATCTTGTGAACAACTTCAACTCAAAAATACAAAAGATCTTTTGACAACATTGCACCGGTTAAAACTAAAAACATAGTAAAACAAAAAGCCCCCTGGAGAAATGGAATGGTTGTTAGGCGGCTCAAGAGAGCGTGTCGCCAGGCAGAAAGACGGTGCAGAAAGACTAAACTTCAGGTTCACCATGAAATCTACAAGGATAGACTGAATAAGTACAGGAAAGAAATTAAACAGGCCAGTCTTTTTTTTTCTAAAATCATGAATGAAAATATTAAACAACAGTAAAGTGCTTTTCTCTACAAACAACAACAAAAAAAAACACAAAAAGGATATAAACAAAATAATATTAATGTGAAATGAATAAACCTATGCAACAAAATCAATAAATAAATTATCATAAACAACACAAATTAAATATAACATGTTCACAAAGGAGTAGGAGGAAGCGTAAACTTATTTAAGCCTACCCTTTCTGCACTACTCATCAATTAATTCATCATATTTATCTTATATACAGTTTATAAACAATTGTCCATCAGACAAATAACAGTAAATAAAAGGCTAATTGTAGCCAGGACAAATGAGTTGTTGAGTCTATTGGTCCTGCGTGTTGGCAGGTTGTATCTGTGGCCAGACGGAAGCAGCTTGAAGCCCTTGGACAGGGGGTGGCCAGGATGAGCCAGGACTGACTGGACATTCTTACATACAGCGTCCTGCGTCCAGCTGTCTCAGTGCAGGTATGTCAGAGGACGTCCTCACAGGAAGACGACTCAGGAGCTCTGATGAGAGTGCTGACACCGAGCACATCTAGCTCCAACATTCACATGACTATTTAACATTTATATGTAGGCTCAATATTTACATTTAACATTTATACATTTATGTTACATGTCTGTTGGGTTAGAGGAGTGTGCAGCATGGAGGACAGGCCGAGGGGCGACGGAGAGGGGATGAAAGTGAGGAGGGGGAAGGAGGAGGAAGAATATTAGTTTTTGTTGGTGGGGATATCAATGTGCTCTGTTTCATCTTGTCCTCTTTGTTTTGCTCCTCCGCCTCCTCTGCTTTCTCCTCCTTCTCCTCCTCCTCATCTTTTCCTGTCCTCTTCCTACTTCTCCAACCCTTTCTCCATCTTCCTATCACTCCTCTTCCTCCTTTTCTTTTTCTTTCTCTTTTCAACCCTTCATCTTTTTCTCCACCAATTTTGTCTCTACATCCTGCTCCTTCACTTCTCTTCTGCTCCCCTCCACCATTTTCTCTTCTGTCTCCCTTCTCTTGATCATCTTCTCTTTGGGTGAGCCCCTCTTTGTCACCGTCCCCAGTGTATCCCTTATTTTCATCATTTTCTCTTTCGATGTTCCCTTCCTCTACACCACCATCTCTTTTGATGTTCTCTTCCTCTTCAACATCTCCTCCTTCAATGTCACCCTCCTCTTTATCATCTCCTCCTTCAATGTCACCCTCCTCTTTATCATCTCGTCCTTCAATGTCACCCTCCTCTTTATCATCTCCTCCTTCGGTGTCACCCTCCTCTTTATCATCTCCTCCTTCGATGTCACCCTCCAATTTATCATCTCCTCCTTCAATGTCACCCTCCTCTTTATCATCTCCTCCTTCAACGTCACCCTCCTCTTTATCATCTCGTCCTTCAATGTCACCCTCCTCTTTATCATCTCCTCCTTCGGTATCACCCTCCAATTTATCATCAACTCCTTCAATGTCACCCTCCTCTTTATCATCTCCTCCTTCGATGTCACCCTCCTCTTTATCATCTCCTCCTTCGGTGTCACCCTCCAATTTATCATCAACTCCTTCAATGTCACCCTCCTCTTTATCATCTCCTCCTTCGATGTCACCCTCCTCTTTATCATCTCCTCCTTCGATGTCACCCTCCAATTTATCATCTCCTCCTTCAATGTCACCCTCCTCTTTATCATCTCCTCCTTCGATGTCACCCTCCTCTTTATCATCTCTTCCTTCGATGTCACCCTCCAATTTATCATCTCCTCCTTCAATGTCACTCTCCAATTCATCATCAACTCCTTCGATGTCACCTTCCTCTTTATCATCTCCTCCTTTGATGTCACACTCCTCTTTATCATCTCCTCCTTTGATGTCACACTCCTCTTTATCATCTCCTCCTTCGATGTCACTCTCCTCTTTATCATCTCTTACTTCGATGTCACCCTCCTCTTTATCATCTCCTCCTTTGATGTCACCCTCTTTATCATCTCCTCCTTTGATGTCACCCTCCAACTTATCATCTTGTCCTTTGATGTCACCCTCCTCTTTATCATCTCCTCCTTCGATATCACCCTCCTCTTTATCATCTCCTCCTTTGATATCACACTCCTCTTTATCATCTCCTCCTTTGATGTCACACTCCTCTTTATCATCTCCTCCTTCGATGTCACTCTCCTCTTTATCATCTCTTACTTCGATGTCACCCTCCTCTTTATCATCTCCTCCTTCAATGTCACCCTCCTCTTTATCATCTCCTCCTTCGATGTCACTCTCCTCTTTATCATCTCTTACTTCGATGTCACCCTCCTCTTTGTCCTCTCCTCCTTTGATGTCACCCTCTTTATCATCTCCTCCTTTGATGTCACCCTCCAACTTATCATCTTGTCCTTTGATGTCACCCTCCTCTTTATCATCTCCTCCTTCGATATCACCCTCCTCTTTATCATCTCCTTTGATGTCACCCTCCTCTTTATCATCTCCTCCTCCATTAGCATATGGGAGGGAGATCATGGG
Organism: Lampris incognitus; assembly: GCF_029633865.1. NCBI lineage: Eukaryota > Metazoa > Chordata > Actinopteri > Lampriformes > Lampridae > Lampris > Lampris incognitus. The sequence continues at coordinate 62,022,282 of NC_079215.1, forward strand.
GTCCTGGTCTTGCTGGCTGTAGGTTTCAGCGATCTCAGACCCCCAAGACGACTCCGAGAGTGGGCAGATGTACATGATGTTAAAGGAGTCCATCACGCTGGATACAAAACAAATAATGTATCAATCAATCAATGAATCAACTGGTGAATAAATCAGTGAATGAATCAATGAATCCACGTCAATATGTCTTTATGAATTAAACACCTTAAAGGATCAATCCTTTCTGGTCTTACTTTATAGTTTTTGCCATTGTGCATATCAGTTATGATATTTTAATCACCGGCTTCATTTTTGTGATTTTGGACACGGGACCACAGCGAGACGCAGCTTTAAAACAGCCACTTATGATACAACTGAACACAAGCTTGAACCCGTCCTTTAAGCTACAAAACAAAAGAAGACCTAGTGCCTGAGTTATACTGTGTTCATGATTTCCCATTATCTATGACTTTTAATTTGCACTGGCAGCGTAGTTAGTTGATGGTTACTGCTACCTAGGGTATTTAAATAGGCTGGTCATTCCTGAAAGCCCGGAGACTGGCGACACTCAAGGAACACGTCGTAGGAGATGTCAGATGAGGCAGGAACATAAAATAAATTCTGACATGCTAGACTTTATGTCGGCGTGTCGTGGAGCGTCCAGAAGCCACGTCGCTGTTCTTCCATCATGTCACACTACACGGGGTCAAGACCCCCTTTCGTCGTTCCCAATGTTCATAATCAGGCCTGATGCTGGAAATTTGCTGGCAACGACAGAGTCGTGTCAAAATCGGGCTGAATTCATGTAGTCTGATCCCGGCATCAGATGAGTGGTGACACGTTTCTCCCGCTAACTTTGTGTCCAGAATAACTGACTCAACTTTCTGGGATCTCGGGGTAGTTTTAACTTTTGAATATGTGGTGAGATAACTGGGTTCAACTGGACTTGTTAAAACATGTCTGGCGCTCATATTCACTTGCCCCATAAGACGCTGTTGTAAAGCTGAGGCCTGTGGTGGCCCCGTGTTCAAAACCTTGACAATGAAGTTGGTGAGAAAAATATCACAACTGATATGCATGATGGAAAACTAGACAAATAAGACCCGTGTTATAAAAGAAAGAGAATTAGCATTTAAAATGGACATATGTTTTCACACACAAACACACACACACACACACACAGTCACTCACTAGGAGCTGTGGTGGTAGCCCATAGCAAGGTGGGTCATGCTGAGGAAGCGATGTCTCAGAGCTTGGCTGGGGGTGATTCTCTGGGCAGCATCCAGGTTGAGCATTCTTTTGAGCAGATCAACAAATGCCTGGATGTCTTCCTCCTCGTGCTCGTCTGCCCCCTCAGGTTTGCACTGGATTTAGAGACCACACAAACCACAAGTCAGTCAAGTCAAAAGAAAATGCCTGGCTCATGTTAAAGGAGCAAAGTGACGGTTCTCAACTGAGTCATCACTTGTAGAATAAACCGGTACCAGCGGTACCACTTACCTTCAACAGGACATCAAGGGAGCCCAACCTAAACCTGCTGGGGCACCTGGGCGATTTTCCTGTGTCCCGGAAGTACTCCATGGCAGCTAAAAGAAATAACAAACGTGTGACAAGTCTTTGAAACCTTTTCAACAATTTCACTTGTTACTTATCTAATGTGTTTTCTGACTGGCTGAAGCAGGAAGTTGTTATGATGCACTACCTTGAGCCTCCAGGTTTGATGTTTTGAGTCCCTGGTGAATAAACACCTCGTCCTCAAACCAGCATCCAACAAGTGATCTGCTGGCATGCCTTGTGTCGCCACAATGGCTCTCATCTGGAGAGACAACGCAACATCACATTAACCCACCTTCAGCTTCAACAATGGGTTTGTGAGATTCTGTCTGTGCGATGAAGCAGCTGGTGAGGGACACCAGGTGACTTACCATGTCAAATTCTTTCCAAGAAGGGTAGAGGTTTCTTCCCAAGAACATCGCTGCCATTACACAGCCAAGGGACCACATGTCTATCGCCTCTGAGATGGGGAGGCCCAAGACAACTTCTGGTGCCCTAAAGGTGGGGAGACAAGGACCAAAGACAGCAAACATTACCAAGGACCCACAAAACAAAATCACACATTTGTAGATGAATTCACCCATCACTCACACCTGTAATAAAAGACGGTGTAGGGAAGAGTGAAATTGCTTTTCCTAAGCTTGATATATTTCTATTTTCTCCATTTGTGTATCCGCTGTATGTTTTAACATGACTTTGTGATTGTGGTGTGCTGTCTTGGCCAGGTCTCCCTCAAAAAATAGATTTTCCATCTCAAGAGACCTTCCTAGTCAAATAAGGTTAAATAAATAAATGAACAAAAATCAGTGCTTAATGTCCTCACCGGCTGAGAATGATCAGATCTAACATTTCTCCTCATTAGTATGGAAGAATAGCACAACTGTAGCTTCTGGTTTCCAGCAGAACTACAGACACACTGCTGGACAGTTCAGGTCTCAGCACTACTCACCTGTAACCAATAGGCTGAAGGATGCTGCCACGCTGAACCTCAGAGGAGGGAACAGCCAGACCAAAATCAATCAGCTTCACCCTGAACGGCTGATTGACTTGGTCCACCAGCATGATGTTGTCTGGTTTCAGGTCTGTGTGAATCAGCCCGATGCTCTTCAGAGCTTTGAAGGCGGTGGCCAGCTGGAGACGGAGAGGCAGAAATAAGAGGTGACTTTCCACACTCACACATTGGCAGAGTTTTGAATGTTGGTCACCGTGTCATATTCTGTCATTCATTTTCCTAGTAGATTCAAGGTGTGCAAGACGAACAACCCGAGAGTTTAACGTGTCACTGTACCTGTACTGTGATGGGACGAATCTCATTCAGAGACAGAGGTTTACAGTGTGTCTGTCTCATGTAGTCGAGGAGACTCATGTGTAGCTGTTCAAACACCAGACACGTGAGTCCGCGATAGAAAAAGCCTTCATGGAAGCGGACGATGTTATGAGTGTCTGGATCAAGACTGCTGACTACTTCCAGCATGGCCAGCTGTGGATACACAAGTTAGAGAGGTTCATACAAAGTACTTATACCAAATATAAATACTTATACCAGCTGTTCACCTCATACATTTTGATGAGACAGGTTTTTTTTGTTGTTGAATTTTTTCCTTCTTTTGCTCCCTAACTGTATCCGGCCAATTACCCCACACTTCCAAGCCGTCCCGGTTGCTGCTCCACCCCTTCTGCTGATCCGGGGAGGGCTGCAGACTACTACATGCCTCCTCTGATACATGTGGAGTCGCCAGCCGCTTCTTTTAACCTGGCAGGAGCCCCGACCGACCAGAGGATGCGCTAGTGCAGCGACCAGGACACAGACCCACATCCGGCTTCCCACCTGCAGACACGGCCCGTTGTGTCTGTAGGGATGCCCGACCAAGCCAGAGGTAACACGGGGATTCGAAGCGGCGATCCCCGTGTTAGTAGGCAACAGAATAGGC